>NC_089517.1:41305211-41420211 GCF_963924715.1 Thunnus thynnus
GCAGACTCGTCCAAAACGCTCTGCTGTACTGGCAGAGTCAAGGCACACACCGTACATGCATTTTCATGTTTTTCTGTCAATTTCAGTGTTATTGGGCCCGAACTAGTCACTTTTCATCATATTCGATCCAGACTCACACCTAATGCTTGGTTCTGCTAGCAGAGTGAAGACACAAACAGAATATGCATTTTCATGTGTTTCTATCAATTTCAGTGTTATCGGACACAAACTAGTCACTTTTCATCACAATCGATCCAGACTCACACCTAATGCTCGGTTCTGCTAGCAGAGTGAAGACATACATAGAATATGCATTTTCATGTGTTTCTATGAATTTCAGTGTTGTCGGACAGAAAAAAGTCACTTTTCATCATATTCGATTCAGACTCACACCTAATGCTTGGTTCTGCTAGCAGAGTGAAGACACACAGAGAATATGCATTTTCATGTGTTTCTATCAATTTCAGTGTTATCGGACACAAACTAGTCACTTTTCATCATATTCGATCCAGACTCACACCTAATGCTTGGTTATGCTAGCAGAGGAAGGCACACACAGTATATGCATTTTCATGTGTTTCTATCAATTTCAGTGTTATTGGGCCCAAACTAGTCACTTTTCATGAGAAACGATGCAGACTCGTCCAAAACGCTCTGCTGTACTGGCAGAGTCAAGGCACACACCGTACATGCATTTTCATGTGTTTCTATCAATTTCAGTGTTATCGGACACAAACTAGTCACTTTTCATCATATTCGATCCAGACTCACACCTAATGCTCGGTTCTGCTATCAGAGTGAAGGCACACACCGAATATACATTTTCATGTGTTTCTGTCAATTTCAGTGTTATCGGACACAAACTAGTCACGTTTCATCATATTCGATCCAGACTCACACCTAATGCTTGGTTGTGCTCGCAGAGGAAGGCACACACAGTATATGCATTTTGATGTGTTTCTATCAATTTCAGTGTTATTGGGCCCAAACTAGTCACTTTTCATCAGAATCGATGCAGACTCGTCCAAAACGCTCTGCTGTACTGGCATAGTCAAGGCACACACGTACATGCATTTTCATGTGTTTCTATCAATTTCAGTGTTATCGGACAGAAACTAGTCACTTTTCATCATATTCGATCCAGACTCACACCTAATGCTTGGTTCTGCTAGCAGAGGAAGGCACACACAGTATATGCATTTTCATGTGTTTCTGTCAATTTCAGTGTTATTGGGCCCAAACTAGTCACGTTTCATCATATTCCATCCAGACTCACACCTAATGCTCGGTTCTGCTAGCAGAGTGAAGACACACAGAGAATATGCATTTTCATGTGTTTCTATCAATTTCAGTGTTATCGGACACAAACTAGTCACTTTTCATCACAATCGATGCAGACTCACACCTAATGCTCGGTTCTGCTAGCAGAGTGAAGACACACAGAGAATATGCTTTTTCATGTGTTTCTATCAATTTCAGTGTTATTGGGCCCAAACTAGTCACTTTTCATCAGAATCGATGTAGACTCGTCCAAAACACTCTGCTGTACTGGCAGAGTCAAGGCACACACCGTACATGCATTTTCATGTTTTTCTGTCAATTTCAGTGTTATTGGGCCCGAACTAGTCACTTTTCATCATATTCGATCCAGACTCACACCTAATGCTTGGTTCTGCTAGCAGAGTGAAGACACAAACAGAATATGCATTTTCATGTGTTTCTATCAATTTCACTGTTATCGGACACAAACTAGTCAATTTTCATCATATTCGATCCAGACTCACACCTAATGCTTGGTTGTGCTAGCAGAGGAAGGAACACACAGTATATGCATTTTCATGTGTTTCTATCAATTTCAGTGTTATTGGGCCCAAACTAGTCACTTTTCATGAGAATCGATGCAGACTCGTCCAAAACGCTCTGCTGTACTGGCAGAGTCACGGCAGACACCGTACATGCATTTTCATGTGTTTCTGTCAATTTCAGTGTTATTGGGCCCAAACTAGTCACTTTTCATCATATTCCATCCAGACTCACACCTAATGCTCGGTTCTGCTAGCAGAGTGAAGACACACAGAGAATATGCATTTTCATGTGTTTCTATCAATTTCAGTGTTATCGGACACAAACAGGTCACTTTACATCATATTCGATCCAGACTCACACCTAATGCTTGGTTCTGCTAGCAGAGGAAGGCACACACAGTATATGCATTTTCATGTGTTTCTATCAATTTCAGTGTTATTGGGCCCAAACTAGTCACTTTTCATGAGAATCGATGCAGACTCGTCCAAAACGCTCTGCTGTACTGGCAGAGTCAAGGCACACACCGTACATGCATTTTCATGTGTTTCTATCAATTTCAGTGTTATCGGACACAAACTAGTCACTTTTCATCATATTCGATCCAGACTCACACCTAATGCTTGGTTCTGCTAGCAGAGTGAAGACATACAGAGAATATGCATTTTCATGTGTTTCTATCAATTTCAGTGTTATCGGACACAAACTAGTCACTTTTCATCATATTCCATCCAGACTCACACCTAATGCTTGGTTCTGCTAGCAGAGTGAAGACACACAGAGAATATGCATTTTCATGTGTTTCTATGAATTTCAGTGTTATCGGACACAAACTAGTCACTTTTCATCATATTCGATCAAGACTCACACCTAATGCTTGGTTCTGCTAGCAGAGTGAAGACTCACACCGTATATACATTTTCATGTGTTTCTGTCAATTTCACTGTTATCGGGCCCAAACTAGTCACTTTTCATCATATTCGATCAAGATTCAGACCTAATGCTTGGTTCTCCTAGCAGAGTGAAGACACACAGAGAATTTGCATTTTCATGTGTTTCTATCAATTTCAGTGTTATTGGGCCCAAACTAGTCACTTTTCATCAGAATCGATGCAGACTCGTCCAAAACGCTCTGCTGTACTGGCAGAGTCAAGGCACACACCGTACATGCACTTTCATGTTTTTCTGTCAATTTCAGTGTTATTGGGCCCGAACTAGTCACTTTTCATCATATTCGATCCAGACTCACACCTAATGCTTGGTTCTGCTAGCAGAGTGAAGACACAAACAGAATATGCATTTTCATGTATTTCTATCAATTTCAGTGTTATCGGACACAAACTAGTCACTTTTCATCACAATCGATGCAGACTCACACCTAATGCTCGGTTCTGCTAGCAGAGTGAAGGCACACACAGAATATGCATTTTCATGTGTTTCTGTCAATTTCAGTGTTATTGGGCCCAAACTAGTCACTTTTCATCAGAATCGATGCAGACTCACACCTAATGCTTGGTTCTGCTAGCAGAGGAAGGCACACACAGTATATGCATTTTCATGTGTTTCTGTGAATTTCAGTGTTATTGGGCACAAACTAGTCACGTTTCATCATATTCCATCCAGACTCACACCTAATGCTCGGTTCTGCTAGCAGAGTGAAGACATACAGAGAATATGCATTTTCATGTGTTTCTATCAATTTCAGTGTTATCGGACACAAACTAGTCACTTTTCATCACAATCGATGCAGACTCACACCTAATGCTCGGTTCTGCTAGCAGAGTGAAGACACACAGAGAATATGCTTTTTCATGTGTTTCTATCAATTTCAGTGTTATTGGGCCCAAACTAGTCACTTTTCATCAGAATCGATGTAGACTCGTCCAAAACACTCTGCTGTACTGGCAGAGTCAAGGCACACACCGTACATGCATTTTCATGTTTTTCTGTCAATTTCAGTGTTATTGGGCCCGAACTAGTCACTTTTCATCATATTCGATCCAGACTCACACCTAATGCTTGGTTCTGCTAGCAGAGTGAAGACACAAACAGAATATGCATTTTCATGTGTTTCTATCAATTTCACTGTTATCGGACACAAACTAGTCAATTTTCATCATATTCGATCCAGACTCACACCTAATGCTTGGTTGTGCTAGCAGAGGAAGGAACACACAGTATATGCATTTTCATGTGTTTCTATCAATTTCAGTGTTATTGGGCCCAAACTAGTCACTTTTCATGAGAATCGATGCAGACTCGTCCAAAACGCTCTGCTGTACTCGCAGAGTCACGGCAGACACCGTACATGCATTTTCATGTGTTTCTGTCAATTTCAGTGTTATTGGGCCCAAACTAGTCACTTTTCATCATATTCCATCCAGACTCACACCTAATGCTCGGTTCTGCTAGCAGAGTGAAGACACACAGAGAATATGCATTTTCATGTGTTTCTATCAATTTCAGTGTTATCGGACACAAACAGGTCACTTTACATCATATTCGATCCAGACTCACACCTAATGCTTGGTTCTGCTAGCAGAGGAAGGCACACACAGTATATGCATTTTCATGTGTTTCTATCAATTTCAGTGTTATTGGGCCCAAACTAGTCACTTTTCATGAGAATCGATGCAGACTCGTCCAAAACGCTCTGCTGTACTGGCAGAGTCAAGGCACACACCGTACATGCATTTTCATGTGTTTCTATCAATTTCAGTGTTATCGGACACAAACTAGTCACTTTTCATCATATTCGATCCAGACTCACACCTAATGCTTGGTTCTGCTAGCAGAGTGAAGACATACAGAGAATATGCATTTTCATGTGTTTCTATCAATTTCAGTGTTATCGGACACAAACTAGTCACTTTTCATCATATTCCATCCAGACTCACACCTAATGCTTGGTTCTGCTAGCAGAGTGAAGACACACAGAGAATATGCATTTTCATGTGTTTCTATGAATTTCAGTGTTATCGGACACAAACTAGTCACTTTTCATCATATTCGATCAAGACTCACACCTAATGCTTGGTTCTGCTAGCAGAGTGAAGACTCACACCGTATATACATTTTCATGTGTTTCTGTCAATTTCACTGTTATCGGGCCCAAACTAGTCACTTTTCATCATATTCGATCAAGATTCAGACCTAATGCTTGGTTCTCCTAGCAGAGTGAAGACACACAGAGAATTTGCATTTTCATGTGTTTCTATCAATTTCAGTGTTATTGGGCCCAAACTAGTCACTTTTCATCAGAATCGATGCAGACTCGTCCAAAACGCTCTGCTGTACTGGCAGAGTCAAGGCACACACCGTACATGCACTTTCATGTTTTTCTGTCAATTTCAGTGTTATTGGGCCCGAACTAGTCACTTTTCATCATATTCGATCCAGACTCACACCTAATGCTTGGTTCTGCTAGCAGAGTGAAGACACAAACAGAATATGCATTTTCATGTATTTCTATCAATTTCAGTGTTATCGGACACAAACTAGTCACTTTTCATCACAATCGATGCAGACTCACACCTAATGCTCGGTTCTGCTAGCAGAGTGAAGGCACACACAGAATATGCATTTTCATGTGTTTCTGTCAATTTCAGTGTTATTGGGCCCAAACTAGTCACTTTTCATCAGAATCGATGCAGACTCACACCTAATGCTTGGTTCTGCTAGCAGAGGAAGGCACACACAGTATATGCATTTTCATGTGTTTCTGTGAATTTCAGTGTTATTGGGCACAAACTAGTCACGTTTCATCATATTCCATCCAGACTCACACCTAATGCTCGGTTCTGCTAGCAGAGTGAAGACACACAGAGAATATGCATTTTCATGTGTTTCTATCAATTTCAGTGTTATCGGACACAAACTAGTCACTTTTCATCACAATCGATGCAGACTCACACCTAATGCTCGGTTCTGCTAGCAGAGTGAAGACACACAGAGAATATGCTTTTTCATGTGTTTCTATCAATTTCAGTGTTATTGGGCCCAAACTAGTCACTTTTCATCAGAATCGATGTAGACTCGTCCAAAACACTCTGCTGTACTGGCAGAGTCAAGGCACACACCGTACATGCATTTTCATGTTTTTCTGTCAATTTCAGTGTTATTGGGCCCGAACTAGTCACTTTTCATCATATTCGATCCAGACTCACACCTAATGCTTGGTTCTGCTAGCAGAGTGAAGACACAAACAGAATATGCATTTTCATGTGTTTCTATCAATTTCACTGTTATCGGACACAAACTAGTCAATTTTCATCATATTCGATCCAGACTCACACCTAATGCTTGGTTGTGCTAGCAGAGGAAGGAACACACAGTATATGCATTTTCATGTGTTTCTATCAATTTCAGTGTTATTGGGCCCAAACTAGTCACTTTTCATGAGAATCGATGCAGACTCGTCCAAAACGCTCTGCTGTACTCGCAGAGTCACGGCAGACACCGTACATGCATTTTCATGTGTTTCTGTCAATTTCAGTGTTATTGGGCCCAAACTAGTCACTTTTCATCATATTCCATCCAGACTCACACCTAATGCTCGGTTCTGCTAGCAGAGTGAAGACACACAGAGAATATGCATTTTCATGTGTTTCTATCAATTTCAGTGTTATCGGACACAAACAGGTCACTTTACATCATATTCGATCCAGACTCACACCTAATGCTTGGTTCTGCTAGCAGAGGAAGGCACACACAGTATATGCATTTTCATGTGTTTCTATCAATTTCAGTGTTATTGGGCCCAAACTAGTCACTTTTCATGAGAATCGATGCAGACTCGTCCAAAACGCTCTGCTGTACTGGCAGAGTCAAGGCACACACCGTACATGCATTTTCATGTGTTTCTATCAATTTCAGTGTTATCGGACACAAACTAGTCACTTTTCATCATATTCGATCCAGACTCACACCTAATGCTTGGTTCTGCTAGCAGAGTGAAGACATACAGAGAATATGCATTTTCATGTGTTTCTATCAATTTCAGTGTTATCGGACACAAACTAGTCACTTTTCATCATATTCCATCCAGACTCACACCTAATGCTTGGTTCTGCTAGCAGAGTGAAGACACACAGAGAATATGCATTTTCATGTGTTTCTATGAATTTCAGTGTTATCGGACACAAACTAGTCACTTTTCATCATATTCGATCAAGACTCACACCTAATGCTTGGTTCTGCTAGCAGAGTGAAGACTCACACCGTATATACATTTTCATGTGTTTCTGTCAATTTCACTGTTATCGGGCCCAAACTAGTCACTTTTCATCATATTCGATCAAGATTCAGACTAATGCTTGGTTCTCCTAGCAGAGTGAAGACACACAGAGAATTTGCATTTTCATGTGTTTCTATCAATTTCAGTGTTATTGGGCCCAAACTAGTCACTTTTCATCAGAATCGATGCAGACTCGTCCAAAACGCTCTGCTGTACTGGCAGAGTCAAGGCACACACCGTACATGCACTTTCATGTTTTTCTGTCAATTTCAGTGTTATTGGGCCCGAACTAGTCACTTTTCATCATATTCGATCCAGACTCACACCTAATGCTTGGTTCTGCTAGCAGAGTGAAGACACAAACAGAATATGCATTTTCATGTATTTCTATCAATTTCAGTGTTATCGGACACAAACTAGTCACTTTTCATCACAATCGATGCAGACTCACACCTAATGCTCGGTTCTGCTAGCAGAGTGAAGGCACACACAGAATATGCATTTTCATGTGTTTCTGTCAATTTCAGTGTTATTGGGCCCAAACTAGTCACTTTTCATCAGAATCGATGCAGACTCACACCTAATGCTTGGTTCTGCTAGCAGAGGAAGGCACACACAGTATATGCATTTTCATGTGTTTCTGTGAATTTCAGTGTTATTGGGCACAAACTAGTCACGTTTCATCATATTCCATCCAGACTCACACCTAATGCTCGGTTCTGCTAGCAGAGTGAAGACACACAGAGAATATGCATTTTCATGTGTTTCTATCAATTTCAGTGTTATTGGGCCCAAAGTAGTCACTTTTCATCAGAATCGATGCAGACTCGTCCAAAACGCTCTTCTGTACTGGCAGAGTCAAGGCACACACCGTACATGCATTTTCATGTTTTTCTGTCAGTTTCGGTGTTATTGGGCCCGAACTAGTCACTTTTCATAATATTCGATCCAGACTCACACCTAATGCTTGGTTCTGCTAGCAGAGGAAGGCACACACAGTATATGCATTTTCATGTGTTTCTATCAATTTCAGTGTTATTGGGCCCAAACTAGTCACTTTTCATGAGAATCGATGCAGACTCGTCCAAAACGCTCTGCTGTACTGGCAGAGTCAAGGCACACACCGTACATGCATTTTCATGTGTTTCTATCAATTTCAGTGTTATCGGACACAAACTAGTCACTTTTCATCATATTCGATCCAGACTCACACCTAATGCTTGGTTCTGCTAGCAGAGTGAAGACACACAGAGAATATGCATTTTCATGTGTTTCTATCAATTTCAGTGTTATAGGACACAAACTAGTCACTTTTCATCATATTCGATCCAGACTCACACCTAATGCTCGGTTCTGCTAGCAGAGGAAGACACAGAGAGAATATGCATTTTCATGTGTTTCTATGAATTTCAGTGTTATCGGACACAAACTAGTCACTTTTCATCACAATCGATGCAGACTCACACCTAATGCTCGGTTCTGCTAGCAGAGTTTAGACACACAGAGAATATGCATTTTCATGTGTTTCTATGAATTTCAGTGTTATCGGACACAAACTAGTCACTTTTCATCATATTCGATCCAGACTCACACCTAATGCTTGGTTCTGCTAGCAGAGGAAGGCACACACAGTATATGCATTTTCATTTGTTTCTGTTAATTTCAGTGTTATTGGGCCCAAACTAGTCACGTTTCATCATATTCCATCCAGACTCACACCTAATGCTTGGTTCTGCTAGCAGAGGAAGGCACACACAGTATATGCATTTTCATGTGTTTCTATCAATTTCAGTGTTATTGGGCACAAACTAATCACTTTTCATGAGAATCGATGCAGACTCGTCCAAAACGCTCTGCTTTACTGGCAGAGTCACGGCAGACACCGTACATGCATTTTCATGTGTTTCTGTCAATTTCAGTGTTATTGGGCCCAAACTAGTCACGTTTCATCATATTCCATCCAGACTCACACCTAATGCTCGGTTCTGCTAGCAAAGTGAAGACACACAGAGAATATGCATTTTCATGTGTTTCTATGAATTTCAATGTTATCGGACAGAAACTAGTCACTTTTCATCACAATCGATGCAGACTCACACCTAATGCTCGGTTCTGCTAGCAGAGTGAAGACACACAGAGAATATGCATTTTCATGTGTTTCTATCAATTTCAGTGTTATCGGACACAAACTAGTCACTTTTCATCATATTCGATCCAGACTCACACCTAATGCTTGGTTCTGCTAGCAGAGGAAGGCACACACAGTATATGCATTTTCATGTGTTTCTATCAATTTCAGTGTTATTGGGCCCAAACTAGTCACTTTTCATCAGAATCGATGCAGACTCGTCCAAAACGCTCTGCTGTACTGGCAGAGTCAAGGCACACACCGTACAGGCATTTTAATGTGTTTCTATCAATTTCAGTGTTATCGGACACAAACTAGTCACTTTTCATCATATTCCATCCAGACTCACACCTAATGCTTGGTTCTGCTAGCAGAGTGAAGACACACAGAGAATATGCATTTTCATTTGTTTCTATCAATTTCAGTGTTATAGGACACAAATAGTCACTTTTCATCATATTCCATCCAGACTCACACCTAATGCTCGGTTCTGCTAGCAGAGTGAAGACACACAGAGAATATGCATTTTCATGTGTTTCTATCAATTTCAGTGTTATCGGACAAAAACTAGTCACTTTTCATCATATTCGATCCAGACTCACACCTAATGCTTGGTTCTGCTAGCAGAGTGAGGACACACAGAGAATATGCATTTTCATTTGTTTCTATCAATTTCAGTGTTATAGGACACAAACTAGTCACTTTTCATCATATTCGATCCAGACTCACACCTAATGCTCGGTTCTGCTAGCAGAGTGAAGACACACACAGAATATGCATTTTCATGTGTTTCTATCAATTTCAGTGTTATCGGACACAAACTAGTCACTTTTCATCATATTCCATCCAGACTGACACCTAATGCTTGGTTCTGCTAGCAGAGTGAAGACACACAGAGAATATGCATTTTCATGTGTTTCTATCAATTTCAGTGTTATTGGGACCAAACTAGTCACTTTTCATCAGAATCGATGCAGACTCGTCCAAAACGCTCTGCTGTACTGGTAGAGTCAAGGCACACACCGTACATGCATTTTCATGTGTTTCCATCAATTTCACTGTTATCGGACACAAACTAGTCACTTTTCATCATATTCGATCCAGACTCACACCTAATGCTTGGTTCTGCTAGCAGAGTGAAGACACACAGAGAATATGCATTTTCATGTGTTTCTATCAATTTCAGTATTATAGGACACAAACTAGTCACTTTTCATCATATTCGATCCAGACTCACACCTAATGCTCGGTTCTGCTAGCAGAGTGAAGACACACAGAGAATATGCATTTTCATGTGTTTCTATCAATTTCAGTGTTATCGGACACAAACTAGTCACTTTTCATCATATTCGATCCAGACTCACACCTAATGCTCGGTTCTGCTAGCAGAGGAAGACAAAGAGAGAATATGCATTTTCATGTGTTTCTATCAATTTCAGTGTTATCGGACACAAACTAGTCACTTTTCATCACAATCGATGCAGACTCACACCTAATGCTCGGTTCTGCTAGCAGAGTTTAGACACACAGAGAATATGCATTTTCATGTGTTTCTATCAATTTCAGTGTTATCGGACAGAAACTAGTCACTTTTCATCATATTCGATCCAGACTCACACCTAATGCTTGGTTCTGCTAGCAGAGGAAGGCACACACAGTATATGCATTTTCATTTGTTTCTGTCAATTTCAGTGTTATTGGGCCCAAACTAGTCACGTTTCATCATATTCCATCCAGACTCACACCTAATGCTTGGTTCTGCTAGCAGAGGAAGGCATACACAGTATATGCATTTTCATGTGTTTCCATCAATTTCAGTGTTATTGGGCCCAAACTAGTCACTTTTCATGAGAATCGATGCAGACTCGTCCAAAACGCTCTGCTGTACTGGCAGAGTCACGGCAGACACCGTACATGCATTTTAATGTGTTTCTGTCAATTTCAGTGTTATTGGGCCCAAACTAGTCACGTTTCATCATATTCCATCCAGACTCACACCTAATGCTCGGTTCTGCTAGCAGAGTGAAGACATACAGAGAATATGCATTTTCATGTGTTTCTATGAATTTCAATGTTATCGGACACAAACTAGTCACTTTTCATCACATTCGATGCAGACTCACACCTAATGCTCGGTTCTGCTAGCAGAGTGAAGACACACAGAGAATATGCATTTTCATGTGTTTCTATCAATTTCAGTGTTATCGGACACAAACTAGTCACTTTTCATCACAATCGATGCAGACTCACACCTAATGCTTGGTTCTGCTAGCAGAGTGAAGACACACAGAGAATATGCATTTTCATGTGTTTCTATCAATTTCAGTGTTATTGGGCCCAAACTAGTCACTTTTCATGAGAATCGATGCGGACTCGTCCAAAACGCTCTGCTGTACTGGCAGAGTCACGGCAGACACCGTACATGCATTTTCATGTGTTTCTGTCAATTTCAGTGTTATTGGGCCCAAACTAGTCACGTTTCATCATATTCCATCCAGACTCACACCTAATGCTCGGTTCTGCTAGCAGAGTGAAGACACACAGAGAATATGCATTTTCATGTGTTTCTATGAATTTCAATGTTATCGGACACAAACTAGTCACTTTTCATCACAATCGATGCAGACTCACACCTAATGCTTGGTTCTGCTAGCAGAGTGAAGACACACAGAGAATATGCATTTTCATGTGTTTCTATCAATTTCAGTGTTATCGGACAAAAACTAGTCACTTTTCATCATATTCGATCCAGACTCACACCTAATGCTTGGTTCTGCTAGCAGAGTGAGGACACACAGAGAATATGCATTTTCATTTGTTTCTATCAATTTCAGTGTTATAGGACACAAACTAGTCACTTTTCATCATATTCGATCCAGACTCACACCTAATGCTCGGTTCTGCTAGCAGAGTGAAGACACACACAGAATATGCATTTTCATGTGTTTCTATCAATTTCAGTGTTATCGGACACAAACTAGTCACTTTTCATCAAATTCCATCCAGACTGACACCTAATGCTTGGTTCTGCTAGCAGAGTGAAGACACACAGAGAATATGCATTTTCATGTGTTTCTATCAATTTCAGTGTTATTGGGACCAAACTAGTCACTTTTCATCAGAATCGATGCAGACTCGTCCAAAACGCTCTGCTGTACTGGTAGAGTCAAGGCACACACCGTACATGCATTTTCATGTGTTTCTATCAATTTCAGTGTTATCGGACACAAACTAGTCACTTTTCATCATATTCGATCCAGACTCACACCTAATGCTTGGTTCTGCTACCAGAGTGAAGACACACAGAGAATATGCATTTTCATGTGTTTCTATCAATTTCAGTATTATAGGACACAAACTAGTCACTTTTCATCATATTCGATCCAGACTCACACCTAATGCTCGGTTCTGCTAGCAGAAGGAAGACACACAGAGAATATGCATTTTCATGTGTTTCTATCAATTTCAGTGTTATCGGACACAAACTAGTCACTTTTCATCATATTCGATCCAGACTCACACCTAATGCTCGGTTCTGCTAGCAGAGGAAGACAAAGAGAGAATATGCATTTTCATGTGTTTCTATCAATTTCAGTGTTATCGGACACAAACTAGTCACTTTTCATCACAATCGATGCAGACTCACACCTAATGCTCGGTTCTGCTAGCAGAGTTTAGACACACAGAGAATATGCATTTTCATGTGTTTCTATCAATTTCAGTGTTATCGGACAGAAACTAGTCACTTTTCATCATATTCGATCCAGACTCACACCTAATGCTCGGTTCTGCTAGCAGAGTGAAGACACACAGAGAATATGCATTTTCATGTGTTTCTATGAATTTCAATGTTATCGGACACAAACTAGTCACTTTTCATCACATTCGATGCAGACTCACACCTAATGCTCGGTTCTGCTAGCAGAGTGAAGACACACAGAGAATATGCATTTTCATGTGTTTCTATGAATTTCAGTGTTATCGGACACAAACTAGTCACTTTTCATCATATTCGATCCAGACTCACACCTAATGCTTGGTTCTGCTAGCAGAGGAAGGCACACACAGTATATGCATTTTCATGTGTTTCTATCAATTTCAGTGTTATTGGGCCCAAACTAGTCACTTTTCATCAGAATCAATGCAGACTCGTCCAAAACACTCTGCTGTACTGGCAGAGTCAAGGCACACACCGTACAGGCATTTTCATGTGTTTCTATCAATTTCAGTGTTATCGGACACAAACTAGTCACTTTTCATCATATTCGATCCAGACTCACACCTAATGCTTGGTTCTGCTAGCAGAGTGAAGACACACAGAGAATATGCATTTTCATTTGTTTCTATCAATTTCAGTGTTATAGGACACAAACTAGTCACTTTTCATCAGAATCGATGCAGACTCGTCCACAACGCTCTGCTGTACTGGCAGAGTCAAGGCACACACCGTACATGCATTTTCATGTTTTTCTGTCAATTTCAGTGTTATTGGGCCCATACTAGTCACGTTTCATCATATTCCATCCAGACTCACACCTAATGCTCGGTTCTGCTAGCAGAGTGAAGACACACAGAGAATATGCATTTTCATGTGTTTCTATCAATTTCAGTGTTATCGGACACAAACTAGTCACTTTTCATCACAATCGATGCAGACTCACACCTAATGCTTGGTTCTGCTAGCAGAGTGAAGACACACAGAGAATATGCATTTTCATGTGTTTCTATCAATTTCAGTGTTATTGGGCCCAAACTAGTCACTTTTCATGAGAATCGATGCAGACTCGTCCAAAACGCTCTGCTGTACTGGCAGAGTCACGGCAGACACCGTACATGCATTTTCATGTGTTTCTGTCAATTTCAGTGTTATTGGGCCCAAACTAGTCACGTTTCATCATATTCCATCCAGACTCACACCTAATGCTCGGTTCTGCTAGCAGAGTGAAGACACACAGAGAATATGCATTTTCATGTGTTTCTATGAATTTCAATGTTATCGGACACAAACTAGTCACTTTTCATCACAATCGATGCAGACTCACACCTAATGCTTGGTTCTGCTAGCAGAGTGAAGACACACAGAGAATATGCATTTTCATGTGTTTCTATCAATTTCAGTGTTATCGGACAAAAACTAGTCACTTTTCATCATATTCGATCCAGACTCACACCTAATGCTTGGTTCTGCTAGCAGAGTGAGGACACACAGAGAATATGCATTTTCATTTGTTTCTATCAATTTCAGTGTTATAGGACACAAACTAGTCACTTTTCATCATATTCCATCCAGACTCACACCTAATGCTCGGTTCTGCTAGCAGAGTGAAGACACACACAGAATATGCATTTTCATGTGTTTCTATCAATTTCAGTGTTATCGGACACAAACTAGTCACTTTTCATCATATTCCATCCAGACTGACACCTAATGCTTGGTTCTGCTAGCAGAGTGAAGACACACAGAGAATATGCATTTTCATGTGTTTCTATCAATTTCAGTGTTATTGGGACCAAACTAGTCACTTTTCATCAGAATCGATGCAGACTCGTCCAAAACGCTCTGCTGTACTGGTAGAGTCAAGGCACACACCGTACATGCATTTTCATGTGTTTCTATCAATTTCAGTGTTATCGGACACAAACTAGTCACTTTTCATCATATTCGATCCAGACTCACACCTAATGCTTGGTTCTGCTAGCAGAGTGAAGACACACAGAGAATATGCATTTTCATGTGTTTCTATCAATTTCAGTATTATAGGACACAAACTAGTCACTTTTCATCATATTCGATCCAGACTCACACCTAATGCTCGGTTCTGCTAGCAGAGTGAAGACATACAGAGAATATGCATTTTCATGTGTTTCTATGAATTTCAATGTTATCGGACACAAACTAGTCACTTTTCATCACATTCGATGCAGACTCACACCTAATGCTCGGTTCTGCTAGCAGAGTGAAGACACACAGAGAATATGCATTTTCATGTGTTTCTATCAATTTCAGTGTTATCGGACACAAACTAGTCACTTTTCATCACAATCGATGCAGACTCACACCTAATGCTTGGTTCTGCTAGCAGAGTGAAGACACACAGAGAATATGCATTTTCATGTGTTTCTATCAATTTCAGTGTTATTGGGCCCAAACTAGTCACTTTTCATGAGAATCGATGCGGACTCGTCCAAAACGCTCTGCTGTACTGGCAGAGTCACGGCAGACACCGTACATGCATTTTCATGTGTTTCTGTCAATTTCAGTGTTATTGGGCCCAAACTAGTCACGTTTCATCATATTCCATCCAGACTCACACCTAATGCTCGGTTCTGCTAGCAGAGTGAAGACACACAGAGAATATGCATTTTCATGTGTTTCTATGAATTTCAATGTTATCGGACACAAACTAGTCACTTTTCATCACAATCGATGCAGACTCACACCTAATGCTTGGTTCTGCTAGCAGAGTGAAGACACACAGAGAATATGCATTTTCATGTGTTTCTATCAATTTCAGTGTTATCGGACAAAAACTAGTCACTTTTCATCATATTCGATCCAGACTCACACCTAATGCTTGGTTCTGCTAGCAGAGTGAGGACACACAGAGAATATGCATTTTCATTTGTTTCTATCAATTTCAGTGTTATAGGACACAAACTAGTCACTTTTCATCATATTCGATCCAGACTCACACCTAATGCTCGGTTCTGCTAGCAGAGTGAAGACACACACAGAATATGCATTTTCATGTGTTTCTATCAATTTCAGTGTTATCGGACACAAACTAGTCACTTTTCATCAAATTCCATCCAGACTGACACCTAATGCTTGGTTCTGCTAGCAGAGTGAAGACACACAGAGAATATGCATTTTCATGTGTTTCTATCAATTTCAGTGTTATTGGGACCAAACTAGTCACTTTTCATCACAATCGATGCAGACTCACACCTAATGCTCGGTTCTGCTAGCAGAGTTTAGACACACAGAGAATATGCATTTTCATGTGTTTCTATCAATTTCAGTGTTATCGGACAGAAACTAGTCACTTTTCATCATATTCGATCCAGACTCACACCTAATGCTCGGTTCTGCTAGCAGAGTGAAGACACACAGAGAATATGCATTTTCATGTGTTTCTATGAATTTCAATGTTATCGGACACAAACTAGTCACTTTTCATCACATTCGATGCAGACTCACACCTAATGCTCGGTTCTGCTAGCAGAGTGAAGACACACAGAGAATATGCATTTTCATGTGTTTCTATGAATTTCAGTGTTATCGGACACAAACTAGTCACTTTTCATCATATTCGATCCAGACTCACACCTAATGCTTGGTTCTGCTAGCAGAGGAAGGCACACACAGTATATGCATTTTCATGTGTTTCTATCAATTTCAGTGTTATTGGGCCCAAACTAGTCACTTTTCATCAGAATCAATGCAGACTCGTCCAAAACACTCTGCTGTACTGGCAGAGTCAAGGCACACACCGTACAGGCATTTTCATGTGTTTCTATCAATTTCAGTGTTATCGGACACAAACTAGTCACTTTTCATCATATTCGATCCAGACTCACACCTAATGCTTGGTTCTGCTAGCAGAGTGAAGACACACAGAGAATATGCATTTTCATTTGTTTCTATCAATTTCAGTGTTATAGGACACAAACTAGTCACTTTTCATCAGAATCGATGCAGACTCGTCCACAACGCTCTGCTGTACTGGCAGAGTCAAGGCACACACCGTACATGCATTTTCATGTTTTTCTGTCAATTTCAGTGTTATTGGGCCCATACTAGTCACGTTTCATCATATTCCATCCAGACTCACACCTAATGCTCGGTTCTGCTAGCAGAGTGAAGACACACAGAGAATATGCATTTTCATGTGTTTCTATCAATTTCAGTGTTATCGGACACAAACTAGTCACTTTTCATCACAATCGATGCAGACTCACACCTAATGCTTGGTTCTGCTAGCAGAGTGAAGACACACAGAGAATATGCATTTTCATGTGTTTCTATCAATTTCAGTGTTATTGGGCCCAAACTAGTCACTTTTCATGAGAATCGATGCAGACTCGTCCAAAACGCTCTGCTGTACTGGCAGAGTCACGGCAGACACCGTACATGCATTTTCATGTGTTTCTGTCAATTTCAGTGTTATTGGGCCCAAACTAGTCACGTTTCATCATATTCCATCCAGACTCACACCTAATGCTCGGTTCTGCTAGCAGAGTGAAGACACACAGAGAATATGCATTTTCATGTGTTTCTATGAATTTCAATGTTATCGGACACAAACTAGTCACTTTTCATCACAATCGATGCAGACTCACACCTAATGCTTGGTTCTGCTAGCAGAGTGAAGACACACAGAGAATATGCATTTTCATGTGTTTCTATCAATTTCAGTGTTATCGGACAAAAACTAGTCACTTTTCATCATATTCGATCCAGACTCACACCTAATGCTTGGTTCTGCTAGCAGAGTGAGGACACACAGAGAATATGCATTTTCATTTGTTTCTATCAATTTCAGTGTTATAGGACACAAACTAGTCACTTTTCATCATATTCCATCCAGACTCACACCTAATGCTCGGTTCTGCTAGCAGAGTGAAGACACACACAGAATATGCATTTTCATGTGTTTCTATCAATTTCAGTGTTATCGGACACAAACTAGTCACTTTTCATCATATTCCATCCAGACTGACACCTAATGCTTGGTTCTGCTAGCAGAGTGAAGACACACAGAGAATATGCATTTTCATGTGTTTCTATCAATTTCAGTGTTATTGGGACCAAACTAGTCACTTTTCATCAGAATCGATGCAGACTCGTCCAAAACGCTCTGCTGTACTGGTAGAGTCAAGGCACACACCGTACATGCATTTTCATGTGTTTCTATCAATTTCAGTGTTATCGGACACAAACTAGTCACTTTTCATCATATTCGATCCAGACTCACACCTAATGCTTGGTTCTGCTAGCAGAGTGAAGACACACAGAGAATATGCATTTTCATGTGTTTCTATCAATTTCAGTATTATAGGACACAAACTAGTCACTTTTCATCATATTCGATCCAGACTCACACCTAATGCTCGGTTCTGCTAGCAGAGTGAAGACACACAGAGAATATGCATTTTCATGTGTTTCTATCAATTTCAGTGTTATCGGACACAAACTAGTCACTTTTCATCATATTCGATCCAGACTCACACCTAATGCTCGGTTCTGCTAGCAGAGGAAGACAAAGAGAGAATATGCATTTTCATGTGTTTCTATCAATTTCAGTGTTATCGGACACAAACTAGTCACTTTTCATCACAATCGATGCAGACTCACACCTAATGCTCGGTTCTGCTAGCAGAGTTTAGACACACAGAGAATATGCATTTTCATGTGTTTCTATCAATTTCAGTGTTATCGGACAGAAACTAGTCACTTTTCATCATATTCGATCCAGACTCACACCTAATGCTTGGTTCTGCTAGCAGAGGAAGGCACACACAGTATATGCATTTTCATTTGTTTCTGTCAATTTCAGTGTTATTGGGCCCAAACTAGTCACGTTTCATCATATTCCATCCAGACTCACACCTAATGCTTGGTTCTGCTAGCAGAGGAAGGCATACACAGTATATGCATTTTCATGTGTTTCTGTCAATTTCAGTGTTATTGGGCCCAAACTAGTCACTTTTCATGAGAATCGATGCAGACTCGTCCAAAACGCTCTGCTGTACTGGCAGAGTCACGGCAGACACCGTACATGCATTTTAATGTGTTTCTGTCAATTTCAGTGTTATTGGGCCCAAACTAGTCACGTTTCATCATATTCCATCCAGACTCACACCTAATGCTCGGTTCTGCTAGCAGAGTGAAGACACACAGAGAATATGCATTTTCATGTGTTTCTATCAATTTCAGTGTTATCGGACACAAACTAGTCACTTTTCATCACAATCGATGCAGACTCACACCTAATGCTTGGTTCTGCTAGCAGAGTGAAGACACACAGAGAATATGCATTTTCATGTGTTTCTATCAATTTCAGTGTTATTGGGCCCAAACTAGTCACTTTTCATGAGAATCGATGCAGACTCGTCCAAAACGCTCTGCTGTACTGGCAGAGTCACGGCAGACACCGTACATGCATTTTCATGTGTTTCTGTCAATTTCAGTGTTATTGGGCCCAAACTAGTCACGTTTCATCATATTCCATCCAGACTCACACCTAATGCTCGGTTCTGCTAGCAGAGTGAAGACACACAGAGAATATGCATTTTCATGTGTTTCTATGAATTTCAATGTTATCGGACACAAACTAGTCACTTTTCATCACAATCGATGCAGACTCACACCTAACGCTCGGTTCTGCTAGCAGAGTGAAGACACACAGAGAATATGCATTTTCATGTGTTTCTATCAATTTCAGTGTTATCGGACACAAACTAGTCACTTTTCATCATATTCGATCAAGACTCACACCTAATGCTTGGTTCTGCTAGCAGAGGAAGGCACACACAGTATATGCATTTTCATGTGTTTCTATCAATTTCAGTGTTATTGGGCCCAAACTAGTCACTTTTCATGAAAATCGATGCAGACTCGTCCAAAACGCTCTGCTGTACTGGCAGAGTCAAGGCACACACCGTACATGCATTTTCATGTGTTTCTATCAATTTCAGTGTTATCGGACACAAACTAGTCACATTTCATCATATTCGATCCAGACTCACACCTAATGCTCGGTTCTGCTAGCAGAGTGAAGGCACACACCGAATATGCATTTTCATGTGTTTCTGTCAATTTCAGTGTTATCGGACACAAACTAGTCACTTTTCATCATATTCGATCCAGACTCACACCTAATGCTTGGTTGTGCTAGCAGAGGAAGGCACACACAGTATATGCATTTTCATGTGTTTCTATCAATTTCAGTGTTATTGGGCCCAAACTAGTCACTTTTCATCAGAATCGATGCAGACTCGTCCAAAACGCTCTGCTGTACTGGCAGAGTCACGGCAGACTCCGTACATGCATTTTCATGTGTTTCTGTCAATTTCAGTGTTATTGGGCCCAAACTAGTCACGTTTCATCATATTCCATCCAGACTCACACCTAATGCTCGGTTCTGCTAGCAGAGTGAAGACACACAGAGAATATGCATTTTCATGTGTTTCTATGAATTTCAATGTTATCGGACACAAACTAGTCACTTTTCATCACAATCGATGCAAACTCACACCTAATGCTCGGTTCTGCTAGCAGAGTGAAGACACACAGAGAATATGCATTTTCATGTGTTTCTATCAATTTCAGTGTTATTGGACACAAACTAGTCACTTTTCATCATATTCGATCCAGACTCACACCTAATGCTTGGTTCTGCTAGCAGAGGAACGCACACACAGTATATGCATTTTCATGTGTTTCTATCAATTTCAGTGTTATTGGGCCCAAACTAGTCACTTTTCATGAGAATCGATGCAGACTCGTCCAAAACGCTCTGCTGTACTGGCAGAGTCAAGGCACACACCGTACATGCATTTTCATGTGTTTCTATCAATTTCAGTGTTATCGGATACAAACTAGTCACATTTCATCATATTCGATCCAGACTCACACCTAATGCTCGGTTCTGCTAGCAGAGTGAAGGCACACACCGAATATGCATTTTCATGTGTTTCTGTCAATTTCAGTGTTATCGGACAGAAACTAGTCACTTTTCATCATATTCGATCCAGACTCACACCTAATGCTTGGTTGTGCTAGCAGAGGAAGGCACACACAGTATATGCATTTTCATGTGTTTCTATCAATTTCAGTGTTATTGGGCCCAAACTAGTCACTTTTCATCAGAATCGATGCAGACTCTTCCAAAACGCTCTGCTGTACTGGCAGAGTCACGGCACACACCGTACATGCATTTTCATGTGTTTCTGTCAATTTCAGTGTTATTGGGCCCATACTAGTCACGTTTCATCATATTCCATCCAGACTCACACCTAATGCTCGGTTCTGCTAGCAGAGTGAAGACACACAGAGAATATGCATTTTCATGTGTTTCTATCAATTTCAGTGTTATCGGACACAAACTAGTCACTTTTCATCATATTCGATCCAGACTCACACCTAATGCTCGGTTCTGCTAGCAGAGTGAAGACAAAGAAAGAATATGCATTTTCATGTGTTTCTATCAATTTCAGTGTTATCGGACACAAACTAGTCACTTTTCATCATATTCCATCCAGACTCACACCTAATGCTTGGTTCTGCTAGCAGAGTGAAGACACACAGAGAATATGCATTTTCATGTGTTTCTATGAATTTCAATGTTATCGGACACAAACTAGTCACTTTTCATCATATTCAATCAAGACTCACACTTAATGCTTGGTACTGCTAGCAGAGTGAAGGCTCACACCTGTTGTGGATTTTCGGAGCTGATGCACTGGCAGTTGTCAGTTTGAAGAAGAGAAGACCAAACCAAACTTCGTATGATGATTCTGGGAAAACTTTAATGAAGAACCTTGCAAGGGAGAGCGACTCAAGGGACACCTCCTGTTCGTACGGTGTCCCCAAACTCGTCTGACCCTCACAGTCCAAAACCAGCCTTTAAGCCAATCATAGAAACTAGTTCGTCAGTTCCGAATCATAAACCTATGACCTAAATCTGTATCTTTGGTTTGTCTTGTTGCGTCTGATGATGACCTGCATTCTGGCCTTGGTTCGCCTGTGAGGCTCCTGGTTTATTAAACAACATGTGTTATCTTCTGTTTGAGAGAACAGAAGAGTACAGCTTGACATTCTGTTGTCCTGGTCAGTTATGGAATATCCATAACAACACCGAATATACATTTTCATGTGTTTCTGTCAATTTCACTGTTGTCGGGCCCAAACTAGTCACTTTTCATCATATTCGATCAAGATTCAGACCTAATGCTTGGTTCTCCTAGCAGAGTGAAGACACACAGAGAATATGCATTTTCATGTGTTTCTGTCAATTTCAGTGTTATTGGACACAAACTAGTCACTTTTCATCATATTCCATCCAGACTCACACCTAATGCTTGGTTGTGCTAGCAGAGGAAGGCACACACAGTATATGCATTTTCATGTGTTTCTATCAATTTCAGTGTTATTGGGCCCAAACTAGTCACTTTTCATGAGAATCGATGCAGACTCGTCCAAAACGCTCTGCTGTACTGGCAGAGTCACGGCAGACACCGTACATGCATTTTCATGTGTTTCTGTCAATTTCAGTGTTATTGGGCCCAAACTAGTCACGTTTCATCATATTCCATCCAGACTCACACCTAATGCTCGGTTCTGCTAGCAGAGTGAAGACACACAGAGAATATGCATTTTCATGTGTTTCTATGAATTTCAATGTTATCGGACACAAACTAGTCACTTTTCATCACAATCGATGCAGACTCACACCTAATGCTCGGTTCTGCTAGCAGAGTGAAGACACACAGAGAATATGCATTTTCATGTGTTTCTATCAATTTCAGTGTTATCGGACACAAACTAGTCACTTTTCATCATATTCGATCCAGACTCACACCTAATGCTTGGTTCTGCTAGCAGAGGAAGGCACACACAGTATATGCATTTTCATGTGTTTCTATCAATTTCAGTGTTATTGGGCCCAAACTAATCACTTTTCATGAGAATCGATGCAGACTCGTCCAAAACGCTCTGCTGTACTGGCAGAGTCAAGGCACACACCGTACATGCATTTTCATGTATTTCTATCAATTTCAGTGTTATCGGACACAAACTAGTCACATTTCATCATATTCGATCCAGACTCACACCTAATACTCGGTTCTGCTAGCAGAGTGAAGGCACACACCGAATATGCATTTTCATGTGTTTCTGTCAATTTCAGTGTTATCGGACACAAACTAGTCACTTTTCATCATATTCGATCCAGACTCACACCTAATGCTTGGTTGTGCTAGCAGAGGAAGGCACACACAGTATATGCATTTTCATGTGTTTCTATCAATTTCAGTGTTATTGGGCCCAAACTAGTCACTTTTCATCAGAATCGATGCAGACTCGTCCAAAACGCTCTGCTTTACTGGCAGAGTCACGGCACACACCGTACATGCATTTTCATGTGTTTCTGTCAATTTCAGTGTTATTGGGCCCATACTAGTCACGTTTCATCATATTCCATCCAGACTCACACCTAATGCTCGGTTCTGCTAGCAGAGTGAAGACACAGAGAGAATATGCATTTTCATGTGTTTCTATCAATTTCAGTGTTATCGGACACAAACTAGTCACTTTTCATCATATTCGATCCAGACTCACACCTAATGCTTGGTTCTGCTAGCAGAGTGAAGACACAAACAGAATATGCATTTTCATGTGTTTCTATCAATTTCAGTGTTATCGGACACAAACTAGTCACTTTTCATCACAATCGATGCAGACTCACACCTAATGCTCGGTTCTTCTAGCAGAGTGAAGACATACAAAGAATATGCATTTTCATGTGTTTCTATGAATTTCAGTGTTATCGGACAGAAAAAAGTCACCTTTCATCATATTCGATTCAGACTCACACCTAATGCTCGGTTCTGCTAGCAGTGTGAAGACATACAAATAATATGCATTTTCATGTTTTTCTGTCAATTTCAGTGTTATTGGGCCCAAACTAGTCACTTTTCATCATATTCGATCCAGACTCACACCTAATGCTTGGTTCTGCTAGCAGAGTGAAGACACACAGAGAATATGCATTTTCATGTGTTTCTATCAATTTCAGTGTTATCGGACACAAACTAGTCACTTTTAATCATATTCGATCCAGACTCACACCTAATGCTTGGTTCTGCTAGCAGAGGAAGGCACACACAGTATATGCATTTTCATGTGTTTCTATCAATTTCAGTGTTATCGGACAGAAACTAGTCACTTTTCATCATATTCGATCCAGACTCACACCTAATGCTCGGTTCTGCTAGCAGAGGAAGGCACACACAGTATATGCATTTTCATGTGTTTCTATCAATTTCAGTGTTATTGGGCCCAAACTAGTCACTTTTCATCAGAATCGATGCAGACTCGTCCAAAACGCTCTGCTGTACTGGTAGAGTCACGGCAGACACCGTACATGCATTTTCATGTGTTTCTGTCAATTTCAGTGTTATTGGGCCCAAACTAGTCACGTTTCATCATATTCCATCCAGACTCACACCTAATGCTCGGTTCTGCTAGCAGAGTGAAGACAGACAGAGAATATGCATTTTCATGTGTTTCTATGAATTTCAATGTTATCGGACACAAACTACTCACTTTTCATCACAATCGATGCAGACTCACACCTAATGCTCGGTTCTGCTAGCAGAGTGAAGACACACAGAGAATATGCATTTTCATGTGTTTCTATCAATTTCAGTGTTATCGGACACAAACTAGTCACTTTTCATCATATTCGATCCAGACTCACACCTAATGCTTGGTTCTGCTAGCAGAGGAAGGCACACACAGTATATGCATTTTCATGTGTTTCTATCAATTTCAGTGTTATTGGGCCCAAACAAGTCACTTTTCATGAGAATCGATGCAGACTCGTCCAAAACGCTCTGCTGTACTGGCAGAGTCAAGGCACACACCGTACAGGCATTTTCATGTGTTTCTATCAATTTCAGTGTTATCGGACACAAACTAGTCACTTTTCATCATATTCGATCCAGACTCACACCTAATGCTTGGTTCTGCTAGCAGAGTGAAGACACACAGAGAATATGCATTTTCATTTGTTTCTATCAATTTCAGTGTTATAGGACACAAACTAGTCACTTTTCATCCTATTCGATCCAGACTCACACCTAATGCTCGGTTCTGCTAGCAGAGTGAAGACACACACAGAATATGCATTTTCATGTGTTTCTATCAATTTCAGTGTTATCGGACACAAACTAGTCACTTTTCATCATATTCCATCCAGACTCACACCTAATGCTCGGTTCTGCTAGCAGAGTGAAGACACACAGAGAATATGCATTTTCATGTGTTTCTATCAATTTCAGTGTTATCGGACAGAAAAAAGTCACTTTTCATCATATTCGATTCAGACTCACACCTAATGCTCGGTTCTGCTAGCAGAGTGAAGGCACACACAGAATATGCATTTTCATGTGTTTCTGTCAATTTCAGTGTTATTGGGCCCAAACTAGTCACTTTTCATCAGAATCGATGCAGACTCACCCAAAACGCTCTGCTGTACTGGCAGAGTCAAGGCACACACCGTACATGCATTTTCTTGTGTTTCTGTCAATTTCAGTGTGATTGGGCCCAAACTAGTCACTTTTCATCATATTCGATCCAGACTAACACCTAATGCTCGGTTCTGCTAGCAGAGTGAAGACATACAGAGAATATGCATTTTCATGTTTTTCTGTCAATTTCAGTGTTATTGGGCCCAAACTAGTCACTTTTCATCATATTCGATCCAGACTCACACCTAATGCTTGGTTCTGCTAGCAGAGTGAAGACACACAGAGAATATGCATTTTCATGTGTTTCTATCAATTTCAGTGTTATCGGACACAAACTAGTCACTTTTCATCATATTCGATCCAGACTCACACCTAATGCTTGGTTCTGCTAGCAGAGGAAGGCACACACAGTATATGCATTTTCATGTGTTTCTATCAATTTCAGTGTTATCGGACAGAAACTAGTCACTTTTCATCATATTCGATCCAGACTCACACCTAATGCTCGGTTCTGCTAGCAGAGTGCAGACACACAGAAAATATGCATTTTCATGTGTTTCTATCAATTTCAGTGTTATCGGACACAAACTAGTCACTTTTCATCATATTCGATCCAGACTCACACCTAATGCTTGGTTGTGCTAGCAGAGGAAGGCACACACAGTATATGCATTTTCATGTGTTTCTATCAATTTCAGTGTTATTGGGACCAAACTAGTCACTTTTCATCAGAATCGATGCAGACTCGTCCAAAACGCTCTGCTGTACTGGCAGAGTCAAGGCACACACCGTACATGCATTTTCATGTTTTTCTGTCAATTTCAGTGTTATTGGGCCCGAACTAGTCACTTTTCATCATATTTGATCCAGACTCACACCTAATGATTGGTTCTGCTAGCAGAGTGAACACACAAAGAGAATATGCATTTTCATGTGTTTCTATCAATTTCAGTGTTATCGGACACAAACTAGTCAATTTTCATCATATTCGATCCAGACTCACACCTAATGCTTGGTTGTGCTAGCAGAGGAAAGCACACACAGTATATGCATTTTCATGTGTTTCTATCAATTTCAGTGATATTGGGCCCAAACTAGTCACTTTTCATCAGAATCGATGCAGACTCGTCCAAAACGCTCTGCTGTACTGGCAGAGTCAAGGCACACACCGTACATGCATTTTCATGTGTTTCTATCAATTTCAGTGTTATCGGACACAAACTAGTCACTTTTCATCATATTCGATCCAGACTCACACCTAATGCTCGGTTCTGCTAGCAGAGTGAAAACACACAGAGAATATGCATTTTCATGTGTTTCTATCAATTTCAGTGTTATAGGACACAAACTATTCAATTTTCATCATATTCGATCCAGACTCACACCTAATGCTCGGTTCTGCTAGCAGAGTGAAGACAAACAAAGAATATGCATTTTCATGTGTTTCTATCAATTTCAGTGTTATCGGACACAAACTAGTCACTTTTCATCATATTCCATCCAGAATCACACCTAATGCTTGGTTCTGCTAGCAGAGTGAAGACACACAGAGAATATGCATTTTCATGTGTTTCTATGAATTTCAGTATTATCGGACACAAACTAGTCACTTTTCATCATATTCGATCAAGACTCACACCTAATGCTTGGTACTGCTAGCAGAGTGAAGGCTCACACCGAATATACATTTTCATGTGTTTCTGTCAATTTCACTGTTATCGGGCCCAAACTAGTCACTTTTCATTATATTCGATCAAGATTCAGACCTAATGCTTGGTTCTCCTAGCAGAGTGAAGACTATCAATTTCAGTGTTATCGGACAGAAACTAGTCACTTTTCATCATATTCGATCCAGACTCACACCTAATGCTCGGTTCTTCTAGCAGAGTGCAGACACACAGAGAATATGCATTTTCATGTGTTTCTATCAATTTCATTGTTATTGGGCCCAAACTAGTCACTTTTCATCAGAATCGATGCAGACTCGTCCAAAACGCTCTGCTGTACTGGCAGAGTCACAGCACACACCGTACATGCATTTTCATGTGTTTCTGTCAATTTCAGTGTTATTGGGCCCATACTAGTCACGTTTCATCATATTCCATCCAGACTCACACCTAATGCTCGGTTCTGCTAGCAGAGTGGCGACACACAGAGAATATGCATTTTCATGTGTTTCTATCAATTTCAGTGTTATCGGACACAAACTAGTCACTTTTCATCATATTCGATCCAAACTCACACCTAATGCTTGGTTCTGCTAGCAGAGGAAGGCACACACAGTATATGCATTTTCATGTGTTTCTATCAATTTCAGTGTTATTGGGCCCAAACTAGTCACTTTTCATGAGAATCGATGCAGACTCGTCCAAAACGCTCTGCTGTACTGGCAGAGTCACGGCAGACACCGTACATGCATTTTCATGTGTTTCTATCAATTTCAGTGTTATTGGGCCCAAACTAGTCACGTTTCATCATATTCCATCCAGACTCACACCTAATGCTCGGTTCTGCAAGCAGAGTGAAGACACACAGAGAATATGCATTTTCATGTGTTTCTATGAATTTCAATGTTATCGGACACAAACTAGTCACTTTTCATCACAATCGATGCAGACTCACACCTAATGCTCGGTTCTGCTAGCAGAGTGAAGACACACAGAGAATATGCATTTTCATGTGTTTCTATCAATTTCAGTGTTATCGGACACAAACTAGTCACTTTTCATCATATTCGATCCAGACTCACACCTAATGCTTGGTTCTGCTAGCAGAGGAAGGCACACACAGTATATGCATTTTCATGTGTTTCTATCAATTTCAGTGTTATTGGGCCCAAACTAGTCACTTTTCATGAGAATCGATGCAGACTCGTCCAAAACGCTCTGCTGTACTGGCAGAGTCAAGGCACACACCGTACAGGCATTTTCATGTGTTTCTATCAATTTCAGTGTTATCGGACACAAACTAGTCACTTTTCATCATATTCGATCCAGACTCACACCTAATGCTTGGTTCTGCTAGCAGAGTGAAGACACACAGAGAATATGCATTTTCATTTGTTTCTATCAATTTCAGTGTTATAGGACACAAACTAGTCACTTTTCATCATATTCGATCCAGACTCACACCTAATGCTTGGTTGTGCTAGCAGAGGAAGGCACACACAGTATATGCATTTTCATGTGTTTCTATCAATTTCAGTGTTATTGGGCCCAAACTAGTCACTTTTCATCAGAATCGATGCAGACTCGTCCAAAACGCTCTGCTGCACTGGCAGAGTCAAGGCACACACCGTACATGCATTTTCATGTTTTTCTGTCAATTTCAGTGTTATTGGGCCCGAACTAGTCACTTTTCATCATATTTGATCCAGACTCACACCTAATGCTTGGTTCTGCTAGCAGAGTGAACACAGAAACAGAATATGCATTTTCATGTGTTTCTATCAATTTCAGTGTTATCGGACACAAACTAGTCAATTTTCATCATATTCGATCCAGACTCACACCTAATGCTTGGTTGTGCTAGCAGACGAAGGCACACACAGTATATGCATTTTCATGTGTTTCTATCAATTTCAGTGTTATTGGGCCCAAACTAGTCACTTTTCATCAGAATCGATGCAGACTCGTCCAAAACGCTCTGCTGTACTGGCAGAGTCAAGGCACACACCGTACATGCATTTTCATGTGTTTCTATCAATTTCAGTGTTATCGGACACAAACTAGTCACTTTTCATCATATTCGATCCAGACTCACACCTAATGCTCGGTTCTGCTAGCAGAGTGAAGACACACAGAGAATATGCATTTTCATGTGTTTCTATCAATTTCAGTGTTATAGGACACAAACTAGTCACTTTTCATCATATTCGATCCAGACTCACACCTAATGCTCGGTTCTGCTAGCAGAGTGAAGACAAACAAAGAATATGCATTTTCATGTGTTTCTATCAATTTCAGTGTTATCGGACACAAACTAGTCACTTTTCATCATATTCCATCCAGAATCACACCTAATGCTTGGTTCTGCTAGCAGAGTGAAGACACACAGAGAATATGCATTTTCATGTGTTTCTATGAATTTCAGTGTTATCGGACACAAACTAGTCACTTTTCATCATATTCGATCAAGACTCACACCTAATGCTTGGTACTGCTAGCAGAGTGAAGGCTCACACCGAATATACATTTTCATGTGTTTCTGTCAATTTCACTGTTATCGGGCCCAAACTAGTCACTTTTCATCATATTCGATCAAGATTCAGACCTAATGCTTGGTTCTCCTAGCAGAGTGAAGACACACAGAGAATATGCATTTTCATGTGTTTCTATCAATTTCAGTGTTATTGGGCCCAAACTAGTCACTTTTCATCAGAATCGATGCAGACTCGTCCAAAACGCTCTGCTGTACTGGCAGAGTCAAGGCACACACCGTACATGCATTTTCATGTTTTTCTATCAATTTCAGTGTTATTGGGCCCGAACTAGTCACTTTTCATCATATTCGATCCAGACTCACACCTAATGCTTGGTTCTGCTAGCAGAGTGAAGACACAAACAGAATATGCATTTTCATGTGTTTCTATCAATTTCAGTGTTATCGGACACCAACTAGTCACTTTTCATCACAATCGATGCAGACTCACACCTAATGCTCGGTTCTGCTAGCAGAGTGAAGACATACAAAGAATATGCATTTTCATGTGTTTCTATGAATTTCAGTGTTATCGGACAGAAAAAAGTCACTTTTCATCATATTTGATTCAGACTCACACCTAATGCTCGGTTCTGCTAGCAGAGTGAAGACATACAAAGAATATGCATTTTCATGTTTTTCTGTCAATTTCAGTGTGATTGTGCCCAAACTAGTCACTTTTCATCATATTCCATCCAGACTCACACCTAATGCTTGGTTCTGCTAGCAGAGTGAAGACACACAGAGAATATGCATTTTCATGTGTTTCTATCAATTTCAGTGTTATCGGACACAAACTAGTCACTTTTCATCATATTCGATCCAGACTCACACCTAATGCTTGGTTCTGCTAGCAGAGGAAGGCACACACAGTATATGCATTTTCATGTGTTTCTATCAATTTCAGTGTTATCGGACAGAAACTAGTCACTTTTCATCATATTCGATCCAGACTCACACCTAATGCTCGGTTCTTCTAGCAGAGTGCAGACACACAGAGAATATGCATTTTCATGTGTTTCTATCAATTTCATTGTTATTGGGCCCAAACTAGTCACTTTTCATCAGAATCGATGCAGACTCGTCCAAAACGCTCTGCTGTACTGGCAGAGTCACAGCACACACCGTACATGCATTTTCATGTGTTTCTGTCAATTTCAGTGTTATTGGGCCCATACTAGTCACGTTTCATCATATTCCATCCAGACTCACACCTAATGCTCGGTTCTGCTAGCAGAGTGGCGAAACACAGAGAATATGCATTTTCATGTGTTTCTATCAATTTCAGTGTTATCGGACACAAACTAGTCACTTTTCATCATATTCGATCCAAACTCACACCTAATGCTTGGTTGTGCTAGCAGAGGAAGGCACACACAGTATATGCATTTTCATGTGTTTCTATCAATTTCAGTGTTATTGGGCCCAAACTAGTCACTTTTCAGTAGAATCGATGCAGACTCGTCCAAAACGCTATGCTGTACTGGCAGAGTCAAGGCACACACCGTACTTGCATTTTCATGTTTTTCTGTCAATTTCAGTGTTATTGGGCCCGAACTAGTCACTTTTCATCATATTCGATCCAGACTCACACCTAATGCTTGGTTCTGCTAGCAGAGGAAGGCACACACAGTATATGCATTTTCATGTGTTTCTATCAATTTCAGTGTTATTGGGCCCAAACTAGTCACTTTTCATGAGAATCGATGCAGACTCGTCCAAAACGCTCTGCTGTACTGGCAGAGTCACGGCAGACACCGTACATGCATTTTCATGTGTTTCTGTCAATTTCAGTGTTATTGGGCCCAAACTAGTCACGTTTCATCATATTCCATCCAGACTCACACCTAATGCTCGGTTCTGCAAGCAGAGTGAAGACACACAGAGAATATGCATTTTCATGTGTTTCTATGAATTTCAATGTTATCGGACACAAACTAGTCACTTTTCATCACAATCGATGCAGACTCACACCTAATGCTCGGTTCTGCTAGCAGAGTGAAGACACACAGAGAATATGCATTTTCATGTGTTTCTATCAATTTCAGTGTTATCGGACACAAACTAGTCACTTTTCATCATATTCGATCCAGACTCACACCTAATGCTTGGTTCTGCTAGCAGAGGAAGGCACACACAGTATATGCATTTTCATGTGTTTCTATCAATTTCAGTGTTATTGGGCCCAAACTAGTCACTTTTCATGAGAATCGATGCAGACTCGTCCAAAACGCTCTGCTGTACTGGCAGAGTCAAGGCACACACCGTACAGGCATTTTCATGTGTTTCTATCAATTTCAGTGTTATCGGACACAAACTAGTCACTTTTCATCATATTCCATCCAGACTCACACCTAATGCTCGGTTCTGCTAGCAGAGTGAAGACACACAGAGAATATGCATTTTCATGTGTTTCTATGAATTTCAGTGTTATCGGACAGAAAAAAGTCACTTTTCATCATATTCGATTCAGACTCACACCTAATGCTCGGTTCTGCTAGCAGAGTGAAGGCACACACAGAATATGCATTTTCATGTGTTTCTGTCAATTTCAGTGTTATTGGGCCCAAACTAGTCACTTTTCATCAGAATCGATGCAGACTCACCCAAAACGCTCTGCTGTACTGGCAGAGTCAAGGCACACACCGTACATGCATTTTCTTGTGTTTCTGTCAATTTCAGTGTGATTGGGCCCAAACTAGTCACTTTTCATCATATTCGATCCAGACTCACACCTAATGCTTGGTTCTGCTAGCAGAGGAAGGCACACACAGTATATGCATTTTCATGTGTTTCAATCAATTTCAGTGTTATAGGACACAAACTAGTCACTTTTCATCATATTCGATCCAAACTCACACCTAATGCTTGGTTGTGCTAGCAGAGGAAGGCACACACAGTATATGCATTTTCATGTGTTTCTATCAATTTCAGTGTTATTGGGCCCAAACTAGTCACTTTTCATCAGAATCGATGTAGACTCGTCCAAAACGCTATGCTGTACTGGCAGAGTCAAGGCACACACCGTACATGCATTTTCATGTTTTTCTGTCAATTTCAGTGTTATTGGGCCCGAACTAGTCACTTTTCATCATATTCGATCCAGACTCACACCTAATGCTTGGTTCTGCTAGCAGAGTGAAGACACAAACAGAATATGCATTTTCATGTGTTTCTATCAATTTCAGTGTTATCGGACACAAACTAGTCAATTTTCATCATATTCGATCCAGACTCACACCTAATGCTTGGTTCTGCTAGCAGAGGAAGGCACACACAGTATATGCATTTTCATGTGTTTCTATCAATTTCAGTGTTATTGGGCCCAAACTAGTCACTTTTCATGAGAATCGATGCAGACTCGTCCAAAACGCTCTGCTGTACTGGCAGAGTCACGGCAGACACCGTACATGCATTTTCATGTGTTTCTGTCAATTTCAGTGTTATTGGGCCCAAACTAGTCACGTTTCATCATATTCCATCCAGACTCACACCTAATGCTCGGTTCTGCAAGCAGAGTGAAGACACACAGAGAATATGCATTTTCATGTGTTTCTATGAATTTCAATGTTATCGGACACAAACTAGTCACTTTTCATCACAATCGATGCAGACTCACACCTAATGCTTGGTTCTGCTAGCAGAGTGAAGACACACAGAGAATATGCATTTTCATGTGTTTCTATCAATTTCAGTGTTATCGGACACAAACTAGTCACTTTTCATCATATTCGATCCAGACTCACACCTAATGCTTGGTTCTGCTAGCAGAGGAAGGCACACACAGTATATGCATTTTCATGTGTTTCTATCAATTTCAGTGTTATTGGGCCCAAACTAGTCACTTTTCATGAGAATCGATGCAGACTCGTCCAAAACGCTCTGCTGTACTGGCAGAGTCAAGGCACACACCGTACAGGCATTTTCATGTGTTTCTATCAATTTCAGTGTTATCGGACACAAACTAGTCACTTTTCATCATATTCGATCCAGACTCACACCTAATGCTTGGTTCTGCTAGCAGAGTGAAGACACACAGAGAATATGCATTTTCATTTGTTTCTATCAATTTCAGTGTTATAAGACACAAACTAGTCACTTTTCATCATATTCGATCCAGACTCACACCTGATGCTCGGTTCTGCTAGCAGAGTGAAGACACACACAGAATATGCATTTTCATGTGTTTCTATCAATTTCAGTGTTATCGGACACAAACTAGTCACTTTTCATCATATTCCATCCAGACTCACACCTAATGCTCGGTTCTGCTAGCAGAGTGAAGACACACAGAGAATATGCATTTTCATGTGTTTCTATGAATTTCAGTGTTATCGGACAGAAAAAAGTCACTTTTCATCATATTCGATTCAGACTCACACCTAATGCTCGGTTCTGCCAGCAGAGTGAAGGCACACACAGAATATGCATTTTCATGTGTTTCTGTCAATTTCAGTGTTATTGGGACCAAACTAGTCACTTTTCATCAGAATCGATGCAGACTCACCCAAAACGCTCTGCTGTACTGGCAGAGTCAAGGCACACACCGTACATGCATTTTCTTGTGTTTCTGTCAATTTCAGTGTGATTGGGCCCAAACTAGTCACTTTTCATCATATTCGATCCAGACTCACACCTAATGCTTGGTTCTGCTAGCAGAGGAAGGCACACACAGTATATGCATTTTCATGTGTTTCTATCAATTTCAGTGTTATTGGGACCAAACTAGTCACTTTTCATGAGAATCGATGCAGACTCGTCCAAAACGCTCTGCTGTACTGGCAGAGTCAAGGCACACACCGTACATGCATTTTCATGTGTTTCTATCAATTTCAGTGTTATCGGACACAAACCAGTCACTTTTCATCATATTCGATCCAGACTCACACCTAATGCTTGGTTCTGCTAGCAGAGTGAAGACACACAGAGAATATGCATTTTCATGTGTTTCTATCAATTTCAGTGTTATAGGACACAAACTAGTCACTTTTCATCATATTCGATCCAAACTCACACCTAATGCTTGGTTGTGCTAGCAGAGGAAGGCACACACAGTATATGCATTTTCATGTGTTTCTATCAATTTCAGTGTTATTGGGCCCAAACTAGTCACTTTTCATCAGAATCGATGCAGACTCGTCCAAAACGCTATGCTGTACTGGCAGAGTCAAGGCACACACCGTACATGCATTTTCATGTTTTTCTGTCAATTTCAGTGTTATTGGGCCCGAACTAGTCACTTTTCATCATATTTGATCCAGACTCACACCTAATGCTTGGTTCTGCTAGCAGAGTGAAGACACAAACAGAATATGCATTTTCATGTGTTTCTATCAATTTCAGTGTTATCGGACACAAACTAGTCAATTTTCATCATATTCGATCCAGACTCACACCTAATGCTTGGTTCTGCTAGCAGAGGAAGGCACACACAGTATATGCATTTTCATGTGTTTCTATCAATTTCAGTGTTATTGGGCCCAAACTAGTCACTTTTCATGAGAATCGATGCAGACTCGTCCAAAACGCTCTGCTGTACTGGCAGAGTCACGGCAGACACCGTACATGCATTTTCATGTGTTTCTGTCAATTTCAGTGTTATTGGGCCCAAACTAGTCACGTTTCATCATATTCCATCCAGACTCACACCTAATGCTCGGTTCTGCAAGCAGAGTGAAGACTCACAGAGAATATGCATTTTCATGTGTTTCTATGAATTTCAATGTTATCGGACACAAACTAGTCACTTTTCATCACAATCGATGCAGACTCACACCTAATGCTCGGTTCTGCTAGCAGAGTGAAGACACACAGAGAATATGCATTTTCATGTGTTTCTATCAATTTCGGTGTTATCGGACACAAACTAGTCACTTTTCATCATATTCGATCCAGACTCACACCTAATGCTTGGTTCTGCTAGCAGAGGAAGGCACACACAGTATATGCATTTTCATGTGTTTCTATCAATTTCAGTGTTATTGGGCCCAAACTAGTCACTTTTCATGAGAATCGATGCAGACTCGTCCAAAACGCTCTGCTGTACTGGCAGAGTCAAGGCACACACCGTACAGGCATTTTCATGTGTTTCTATCAATTTCAGTGTTATCGGACACAAACTAGTCACTTTTCATCATATTCGATCCAGACTCACACCAAATGCTTGGTTCTGCTAGCAGAGTGAAGACACACAGAGAATATGCATTTTCATTTGTTTCTATCAATTTCAGTGTTATAGGACACAAACTAGTCACTTTTCATCATATTCGATCCAGACTCACACCTGATGCTCGGTTCTGCTAGCAGAGTGAAGACACACACAGAATATGCATTTTCATGTGTTTCTATCAATTTCAGTGTTATCGGACACAAACTAGTCACTTTTCATCATACTCCATCCAGACTCACACCTAATGCTCGGTTCTGCTAGCAGAGTGAAGACACACAGAGAATATGCATTTTCATGTGTTTCTATGAATTTCAGTGTTATCGGACAGAAAAAAGTCACTTTTCATCATATTCGATTCAGACTCACACCTAATGCTCGGTTCTGCTAGCAGAGTGAAGGCACACACAGAATATGCATTTTCATGTGTTTCTGTCAATTTCAGTGTTATTGGGCCCAAACTAGTCACTTTTCATCAGAATCGATGCAGACTCACCCAAAACGCTCTGCTGTACTGGCAGAGTCAAGGCACACACCGTACATGCATTTTCATGTTTTTCTGTCAATTTCAGTGTTATTGGGCCCAAACTAGTCACTTTTCATCATATTCGATCCAGACTCACACCTAATGCTTGGTTCTGCTAGCAGAGTGAAGACACAAACAGAATATGCATTTTCATGTGTTTCTATCAATTTCAGTGTTATCGGACACAAACTAGTCAATTTTCATCATATTCGATCCAGACTCACACCTAATGCTTGGTTCTGCTAGCAGAGGAAGGCACACACAGTATATGCATTTTCATGTGTTTCTATCAATTTCAGTGTTATTGGGCCCAAACTAGTCACTTTTCATGAGAATCGATGCAGACTCGTCCAAAACGCTCTGCTGTACTGGCAGAGTCAAGGCACACACCGTACAGGCATTTTCATGTGTTTCTATCAATTTCAGTGTTATCGGACACAAACTAGTCACTTTTCATCATATTCGATCCAGACTCACACCTAATGCTTGGTTCTGCTAGCAGAGTGAAGACACACAGAGAATATGCATTTTCATTTGTTTCTATCAATTTCAGTGTTATAAGACACAAACTAGTCACTTTTCATCATATTCGATCCAGACTCACACCTGATGCTCGGTTCTGCTAGCAGAGTGAAGACACACACAGAATATGCATTTTCATGTGTTTCTATCAATTTCAGTGTTATCGGACACAAACTAGTCACTTTTCACCATATTCCATCCAGACTCACACCTAATGCTCGGTTCTTCTAGCAGAGTGAAGACACACAGAGAATATGCATTTTCATGTGTTTCTATGAATTTCAGTGTTATCGGACAGAAAAAAGTCACTTTTCATCATATTCGATTCAGACTCACACCTAATGCTCGGTTCTGCCAGCAGAGTGAAGGCACACACAGAATATGCATTTTCATGTGTTTCTGTCAATTTCAGTGTTATTGGGACCAAACTAGTCACTTTTCATCAGAATCGATGCAGACTCACCCAAAACGCTCTGCTGTACTGGCAGAGTCAAGGCACACACCGTACATGCATTTTCTTGTGTTTCTGTCAATTTCAGTGTGATTGGGCCCAAACTAGTCACTTTTCATCATATTCGATCCAGACTCACACCTAATGCTTGGTTCTGCTAGCAGAGGAAGGCACACACAGTATATGCATTTTCATGTGTTTCTATCAATTTCAGTGTTATTGGGACCAAACTAGTCACTTTTCATGAGAATCGATGCAGACTCGTCCAAAACGCTCTGCTGTACTGGCAGAGTCAAGGCACACACCGTACATGCATTTTCATGTGTTTCTATCAATTTCAGTGTTATCGGACACAAACCAGTCACTTTTCATCATATTCGATCCAGACTCACACCTAATGCTTGGTTCTGCTAGCAGAGTGAAGACACACAGAGAATATGCATTTTCATGTGTTTCTATCAATTTCAGTGTTATAGGACACAAACTAGTCACTTTTCATCATATTCGATCCAAACTCACACCTAATGCTTGGTTGTGCTAGCAGAGGAAGGCACACACAGTATATGCATTTTCATGTGTTTCTATCAATTTCAGTGTTATTGGGCCCAAACTAGTCACTTTTCATCAGAATCGATGCAGACTCGTCCAAAACGCTATGCTGTACTGGCAGAGTCAAGGCACACACCGTACATGCATTTTCATGTTTTTCTGTCAATTTCAGTGTTATTGGGCCCGAACTAGTCACTTTTCATCATATTCGATCCAGACTCACACCTAATGCTTGGTTCTGCTAGCAGAGTGAAGACACAAACAGAATATGCATTTTCATGTGTTTCTATCAATTTCAGTGTTATCGGACACAAACTAGTCAATTTTCATCATATTCGATCCAGACTCACACCTAATGCTTGGTTCTGCTAGCAGAGGAAGGCACACACAGTATATGCATTTTCTTGTGTTTCTGTCAATTTCAGTGTGATTGGGCCCAAACTAGTCACTTTTCATCATATTCGATCCAGACTCACACCTAATGCTTGGTTCTGCTAGCAGAGGAAGGCACACACAGTATATGCATTTTCATGTGTTTCTATCAATTTCAGTGTTATTGGGACCAAACTAGTCACTTTTCATGAGAATCGATGCAGACTCGTCCAAAACGCTCTGCTGTACTGGCAGAGTCAAGGCACACACCGTACATGCATTTTCATGTGTTTCTATCAATTTCAGTGTTATCGGACACAAACCAGTCACTTTTCATCATATTCGATCCAGACTCACACCTAATGCTTGGTTCTGCTAGCAGAGTGAAGACACACAGAGAATATGCATTTTCATGTGTTTCTATCAATTTCAGTGTTATAGGACACAAACTAGTCACTTTTCATCATATTCGATCCAAACTCACACCTAATGCTTGGTTGTGCTAGCAGAGGAAGGCACACACAGTATATGCATTTTCATGTGTTTCTATCAATTTCAGTGTTATTGGGCCCAAACTAGTCACTTTTCATCAGAATCGATGCAGACTCGTCCAAAACGCTATGCTGTACTGGCAGAGTCAAGGCACACACCGTACATGCATTTTCATGTTTTTCTGTCAATTTCAGTGTTATTGGGCCCGAACTAGTCACTTTTCATCATATTCGATCCAGACTCACACCTAATGCTTGGTTCTGCTAGCAGAGTGAAGACACAAACAGAATATGCATTTTCATGTGTTTCTATCAATTTCAGTGTTATCGGACACAAACTAGTCAATTTTCATCATATTCGATCCAGACTCACACCTAATGCTTGGTTCTGCTAGCAGAGGAAGGCACACACAGTATATGCATTTTCATGTGTTTCTATCAATTTCAGTGTTATTGGGCCCAAACTAGTCACTTTTCATGAGAATCGATGCAGACTCGTCCAAAACGCTCTGCTGTACTGGCAGAGTCACGGCAGACACCGTACATGCATTTTCATGTGTTTCTGTCAATTTCAGTGTTATTGGGCCCAAACTAGTCACGTTTCATCATATTCCATCCAGACTCACACCTAATGCTCGGTTCTGCAAGCAGAGTGAAGACACACAGAGAATATGCATTTTCATGTGTTTCTATGAATTTCAATGTTATCGGACACAAACTAGTCACTTTTCATCACAATCGATGCAGACTCACACCTAATGCTCGGTTCTGCTAGCAGAGTGAAGACACACAGAGAATATGCATTTTCATGTGTTTCTATCAATTTCAGTGTTATCGGACACAAACTAGTCACTTTTCATCATATTCGATCCAGACTCACACCTAATGCTTGGTTCTGCTAGCAGAGGAAGGCACACACAGTATATGCATTTTCATGTGTTTCTATCAATTTCAGTGTTATTGGGCCCAAACTAGTCACTTTTCATGAGAATCGATGCAGACTCGTCCAAAACGCTCTGCTGTACTGGCAGAGTCAAGGCACACACCGTACAGGCATTTTCATGTGTTTCTATCAATTTCAGTGTTATCGGACACAAACTAGTCACTTTTCATCATATTCGATCCAGACTCACACCAAATGCTTGGTTCTGCTAGCAGAGGAAGGCACACACAGTATATGCATTTTCATGTGTTTCTATCAATTTCAGTGTTATCGGACACAAACTAGTCACTTTTCATCATATTCGATCCAGACTCACACCTGATGCTCGGTTCTGCTAGCAGAGTGAAGATACACACAGAATATGCATTTTCATGTGTTTCTATCAATTTCAGTGTTATCGGACACAAACTAGTCACTTTTCATCATACTCCATCCAGACTCACACCTAATGCTCGGTTCTGCTAGCAGAGTGAAGACACACAGAGAATATGCATTTTCATTTGTTTCTATCAATTTCAGTGTTATAGGACACAAACTAGTCACTTTTCATCATATTCGATCCAGACTCACACCTGATGCTCGGTTCTGCTAGCAGAGTGAAGACACACACAGAATATGCATTTTCATGTGTTTCTATCAATTTCAGTGTTATCGGACACAAACTAGTCACTTTTCATCATACTCCATCCAGACTCACACCTAATGCTCGGTTCTGCTAGCAGAGTGAAGACACACAGAGAATATGCATTTTCATGTGTTTCTATGAATTTCAGTGTTATCGGACAGAAAAAAGTCACTTTTCATCATATTCGATTCAGACTCACACCTAATGCTCGGTTCTGCTAGCAGAGTGAAGGCACACAGAGAATATGCATTTTCATGTGTTTCTGTCAATTTCAGTGTTATTGGGCCCAAACTAGTCACTTTTCATCAGAATCGATGCAGACTCACCCAAAACGCTCTGCTGTACTGGCAGAGTCAAGGCACACACCGTACATGCATTTTCATGTTTTTCTGTCAATTTCAGTGTTATTGGGCCCAAACTAGTCACTTTTCATCATATTCGATCCAGACTCACACCTAATGCTTGGTTCTGCTAGCAGAGTGAAGACACAAACAGAATATGCATTTTCATGTGTTTCTATCAATTTCAGTGTTATCGGACACAAACTAGTCAATTTTCATCATATTCGATCCAGACTCACACCTAATGCTTGGTTCTGCTAGCAGAGGAAGGCACACACAGTATATGCATTTTCATGTGTTTCTATCAATTTCAGTGTTATTGGGCCCAAACTAGTCACTTTTCATGAGAATCGATGCAGACTCGTCCAAAACGCTCTGCTGTACTGGCAGAGTCACGGCAGACACCGTACATGCATTTTCATGTGTTTCTGTCAATTTCAGTGTTATTGGGCCCAAACTAGTCACGTTTCATCATATTCCATCCAGACTCACACCTAATGCTCGGTTCTGCAAGCAGAGTGAAGACACACAGAGAATATGCATTTTCATGTGTTTCTATGAATTTCAATGTTATCGGACACAAACTAGTCACTTTTCATCACAATCGATGCAGACTCACACCTAATGCTCGGTTCTGCTAGCAGAGTGAAGACACACAGAGAATATGCATTTTCATGTGTTTCTATCAATTTCAGTGTTATCGGACACAAACTAGTCACTTTTCATCATATTCGATCCAGACTCACACCTAATGCTTGGTTCTGCTAGCAGAGGAAGGCACACACAGTATATGCATTTTCATGTGTTTCTATCAATTTCAGTGTTATTGGGCCCAAACTAGTCACTTTTCATGAGAATCGATGCAGACTCGTCCAAAACGCTCTGCTGTACTGGCAGAGTCAAGGCACACACCGTACAGGCATTTTCATGTGTTTCTATCAATTTCAGTGTTATCGGACACAAACTAGTCACTTTTCATCATATTCGATCCAGACTCACACCTAATGCTTGGTTCTGCTAGCAGAGTGAAGACACACAGAGAATATGCATTTTCATTTGTTTCTATCAATTTCAGTGTTATAAGACACAAACTAGTCACTTTTCATCATATTCGATCCAGACTCACACCTGATGCTCGGTTCTGCTAGCAGAGTGAAGACACACACAGAATATGCATTTTCATGTGTTTCTATCAATTTCAGTGTTATCGGACACAAACTAGTCACTTTTCATCATATTCCATCCAGACTCACACCTAATGCTCGGTTCTGCTAGCAGAGTGAAGACACACAGAGAATATGCATTTTCATGTGTTTCTATGAATTTCAGTGTTATCGGACAGAAAAAAGTCACTTTTCATCATATTCGATTCAGACTCACACCTAATGCTCGGTTCTGCCAGCAGAGTGAAGGCACACACAGAATATGCATTTTCATGTGTTTCCGTCAATTTCAGTGTTATTGGGACCAAACTAGTCACTTTTCATCAGAATCGATGCAGACTCACCCAAAACGCTCTGCTGTACTGGCAGAGTCAAGGCACACACCGTACATGCATTTTCTTGTGTTTCTGTCAATTTCAGTGTGATTGGGCCCAAACTAGTCACTTTTCATCATATTCGATCCAGACTCACACCTAATGCTTGGTTCTGCTAGCAGAGGAAGGCACACACAGTATATGCATTTTCATGTGTTTCTATCAATTTCAGTGTTATTGGGACCAAACTAGTCACTTTTCATGAGAATCGATGCAGACTCGTCCAAAACGCTCTGCTGTACTGGCAGAGTCAAGGCACACACCGTACATGCATTTTCATGTGTTTCTATCAATTTCAGTGTTATCGGACACAAACCAGTCACTTTTCATCATATTCGATCCAGACTCACACCTAATGCTTGGTTCTGCTAGCAGAGTGAAGACACACAGAGAATATGCATTTTCATGTGTTTCTATCAATTTCAGTGTTATAGGACACAAACTAGTCACTTTTCATCATATTCGATCCAAACTCACACCTAATGCTTGGTTGTGCTAGCAGAGGAAGGCACACACAGTATATGCATTTTCATGTGTTTCTATCAATTTCAGTGTTATTGGGCCCAAACTAGTCACTTTTCATCAGAATCGATGCAGACTCGTCCAAAACGCTATGCTGTACTGGCAGAGTCAAGGCACACAACGTACATGCATTTTCATGTTTTTCTGTCAATTTCAGTGTTATTGGGCCCGAACTAGTCACTTTTCATCATATTCGATCCAGACTCACACCTAATGCTTGGTTCTGCTAGCAGAGTGAAGACACAAACAGAATATGCATTTTCATGTGTTTCTATCAATTTCAGTGTTATCGGACACAAACTAGTCAATTTTCATCATATTCGATCCAGACTCACACCTAATGCTTGGTTCTGCTAGCAGAGGAAGGCACACACAGTATATGCATTTTCATGTGTTTCTATCAATTTCAGTGTTATTGGGCCCAAACTAGTCACTTTTCATGAGAATCGATGCAGACTCGTCCAAAACGCTCTGCTGTACTGGCAGAGTCACGGCAGACACCGTACATGCATTTTCATGTGTTTCTGTCAATTTCAGTGTTATTGGGCCCAAACTAGTCACGTTTCATCATATTCCATCCAGACTCACACCTAATGCTCGGTTATGCACAGAGTGAAGACACACAGAGAATATGCATTTTCATGTGTTTCTATGAATTTCAATGTTATCGGACACAAACTAGTCACTTTTCATCACAATCGATGCAGACTCACACCTAATGCTCGGTTCTGCTAGCAGAGTGAAGACACACAGAGAATATGCATTTTCATGTGTTTCTATCAATTTCAGTGTTATCGGACACAAACTAGTCACTTTTCATCATATTCGATCCAGACTCACACCTAATGCTTGGTTCTGCTAGCAGAGGAAGGCACACACAGTATATGCATTTTCATGTGTTTCTATCAATTTCAGTGTTATTGGGCCCAAACTAGTCACTTTTCATGAGAATCGATGCAGACTCGTCCAAAACGCTCTGCTGTACTGGCAGAGTCAAGGCACACACCGTACAGGCATTTTCATGTGTTTCTATCAATTTCAGTGTTATCGGACACAAACTAGTCACTTTTCATCATATTCGATCCAGACTCACACCTAATGCTTGGTTCTGCTAGCAGAGTGAAGACACACAGAGAATATGCATTTTCATTTGTTTCTATCAATTTCAGTGTTATAGGACACAAACTAGTCACTTTTCATCATATTCGATCCAGACTCACACCTGATGCTCGGTTCTGCTAGCAGAGTGAAGACACACACAGAATATGCATTTTCATGTGTTTCTATCAATTTCAGTGTTATTGGGCCCAAACTAGTCACTTTTCATGAGAATCGATGCAGACTCGTCCAAAACGCTCTGCTGTACTGGCAGAGTCACGGCAGACACCGTACATGCATTTTCATGTGTTTCAGTCAATTTCAGTGTTATTGGGCCCAAACTAGTCACGTTTCATCATATTCCATCCAGACTCACACCTAATGCTCGGTTCTGCAAGCAGAGTGAAGACACACAGAGAATATGCATTTTCATGTGTTTCTATGAATTTCAATGTTATCGGACACAAACTAGTCACTTTTCATCACAATCGATGCAGACTCACACCTAATGCTCGGTTCTGCTAGCAGAGTGAAGACACACAGAGAATATGCATTTTCATGTGTTTCTATCAATTTCAGTGTTATCGGACACAAACTAGTCACTTTTCATCATATTCGATCCAGACTCACACCTAATGCTTGGTTCTGCTAGCAGAGGAAGGCACACACAGCATATGCATTTTCATGTGTTTCTATCAATTTCAGTGTTATTGGGCCCAAACTAGTCACTTTTCATGAGAATCGATGCAGACTCGTCCAAAACGCTCTGCTGTACTGGCAGAGTCAAGGCACACACCGTACAGGCATTTTCATGTGTTTCTATCAATTTCAGTGTTATCGGACACAAACTAGTCACTTTTCATCATATTCGATCCAGACTCACACCTAATGCTTGGTTCTGCTAGCAGAGTGAAGACACACAGAGAATATGCATTTTCATTTGTTTCTATCAATTTCAGTGTTATAGGACACAAACTAGTCACTTTTCATCATATTCGATCCAGACTCACACCTGATGCTCGGTTCTGCTAGCAGAGTGAAGACACACACAGAATATGCATTTTCATGTGTTTCTATCAATTTCAGTGTTATCGGACACAAACTAGTCACTTTTCATCATATTCCATCCAGACTCACACCTAATGCTCGGTTCTGCTAGCAGAGTGAAGACACACAGAGAATATGCATTTTCATGTGTTTCTATGAATTTCAGTGTTATCGGACAGAAAAAAGTCACTTTTCATCATATTCGATTCAGACTCACACCTAATGCTCGGTTCTGCTAGCAGAGTGAAGGCACACACAGAATATGCATTTTCATGTGTTTCTGTCAATTTCAGTGTTATTGGGCCCAAACTAGTCACTTTTCATCAGAATCGATGCAGACTCACCCAAAACGCTCTGCTGTACTGGCAGAGTCAAGGCACACACCGTACATGCATTTTCTTGTGTTTCTGTCAATTTCAGTGTGATTGGGCCCAAACTAGTCACTTTTCATCATATTCGATCCAGACTCACACCTAATGCTCTGTTCTGCTAGCAGAGGAAGGCACACACAGTATATGCATTTTCATGTGTTTCTATCAATTTCAGTGTTATTGGGACCAAACTAGTCACTTTTCATGAGAATCGATGCAGACTCGTCCAAAACGCTCTGCTGTACTGGCAGAGTCAAGGCACACACCGTACATGCATTTTCATGTGTTTCTATCAATTTCAGTGTTATCGGACAGAAAAAAGTCACTTTTCATCATATTCGATTCAGACTCACACCTAATGCTCGGTTCTGCTAGCAGAGTGAAGGCACACACAGAATATGCATTTTCATGTGTTTCTGTCAATTTCAGTGTTATTGGGCCCAAACTAGTCACTTTTCATCAGAATCGATGCAGACTCACCCAAAACGCTCTGCTGTACTGGCAGAGTCAAGGCACACACCGTACATGCATTTTCTTGTGTTTCTGTCAATTTCAGTGTGATTGGGCCCAAACTAGTCACTTTTCATCATATTCGATCCAGACTCACACCTAATGCTCTGTTCTGCTAGCAGAGGAAGGCACACACAGTATATGCATTTTCATGTGTTTCTATCAATTTCAGTGTTATTGGGACCAAACTAGTCACTTTTCATGAGAATCGATGCAGACTCGTCCAAAACGCTCTGCTGTACTGGCAGAGTCAAGGCACACACCGTACATGCATTTTCATGTGTTTCTATCAATTTCAGTGTTATCGGACACAAACCAGTCACTTTTCATCATATTCGATCCAGACTCACACCTAATGCTTGGTTCTGCTAGCAGAGTGAAGACACACAGAGAATATGCATTTTCATGTGTTTCTATCAATTTCAGTGTTATAGGACACAAACTAGTCACTTTTCATCATATTCGATCCAGACTCACACCTAATGCTTGGTTGTGCTAGCAGAGGAAGGCACACACAGTATATGCATTTTCATGTGTTTCTATCAATTTCAGTGTTATTGGGCCCAAACTAGTCACTTTTCATCAGAATCGATGCAGACTCGTCCAAAACGCTATGCTGTACTGGCAGAGTCAAGGCACACACCGTACATGCATTTTCATGTTTTTCTGTCAATTTCAGTGTTATTGGGCCCGAACTAGTCACTTTTCATCATATTCGATCCAGACTCACACCTAATGCTTGGTTCTGCTAGCAGAGTGAAGACACAAACAGAATATGCATTTTCATGTGTTTCTATCAATTTCAGTGTTATCGGACACAAACTAGTCAATTTTCATCATATTCGATCCAGACTCACACCTAATGCTTGGTTCTGCTAGCAGAGGAAGGCACACACAGTATATGCATTTTCATGTGTTTCTATCAATTTCAGTGTTATTGGGCCCAAACTAGTCACTTTTCATGAGAATCGATGCAGACTCGTCCAAAACGCTCTGCTGTACTGGCAGAGTCACGGCAGACACCGTACATGCATTTTCATGTGTTTCTGTCAATTTCAGTGTTATTGGGCCCAAACTAGTCACTTTTCATGAGAATCGATGCAGACTCGTCCAAAACGCTCTGCTGTACTGGCAGAGTCAAGGCACACACCGTACAGGCATTTTCATGTGTTTCTATCAATTTCAGTGTTATCGGACACAAACTAGTCACTTTTCATCATATTCGATCCAGACTCACACCTAATGCTTGGTTCTGCTAGCAGAGTGAAGACACACAGAGAATATGCATTTTCATTTGTTTCTATCAATTTCAGTGTTATAGGACACAAACTAGTCACTTTTCATCATATTCGATCCAGACTCACACCTGATGCTCGGTTCTGCTAGCAGAGTGAAGACACACAGAGAATATGCATTTTCATGTGTTTCTATCAATTTCAGTGTTATCGGACACAAACTAGTCACTTTTCATCATATTCCATCCAGACTCACACCCAATGCTCGGTTCTGCTAGCAGAGTGAAGACACACAGAGAATATGCATTTTCATGTGTTTCTATGAATTTCAGTGTTATCGGACAGAAAAAAGTCACTTTTCATCATATTCGATTCAGACTCATACCTAATGCTCGGTTCTGCTAGCAGAGTGAAGGCACACACAGAATATGCATTTTCATGTGTTTCTGTCAATTTCAGTGTTATTGGGCCCAAACTAGTCACTTTTCATCAGAATCGATGCAGACTCACCCAAAACGCTCTGCTGTACTGGCAGAGTCAAGGCACACACCGTACATGCATTTTCTTGTGTTTCTGTCAATTTCAGTGTGATTGGGCCCAAACTAGTCACTTTTCATCATATTCGATCCAGACTCACACCTAATGCTTGGTTCTGCTAGCAGAGGAAGGCACACACAGTATATGCATTTTCATGTGTTTCTATCAATTTCAGTGTTATTGGGACCACACTAGTCACTTTTCATGAGAATCGATGCAGACTCGTCCAAAACGCTCTGCTGTACTGGCAGAGTCAAGGCACACACCGTACATGCATTTTCATGTGTTTCTATCAATTTCAGTGTTATCGGACACAAACTAGTCACTTTTCATCATATTCGATCCAGACTCACACCTAATGCTTGGTTCTGCTAGCAGAGTGAAGACACACAGAGAATATGCATTTTCATGTGTTTCTATGAATTTCAATGTTATCGGACACAAACTAGTCACTTTTCATCACAATCGATGCAGACTCACACCTAATGCTCGGTTCTGCTAGCAGAGTGAAGACACACAGGGAATATGCATTTTCATGTGTTTCTATCAATTTCAGTGTTATCGGACACAAACTAGTCACATTTCATCATATTCGATCCAGACTCACACCTAATGCTTGGTTCTGCTAGCAGAGGAAGGCACACACAGTATATGCATTTTCATGTGTTTCTATCAATTTCAGTGTTATTGGGCCCAAACTAGTCACTTTTCATGAGAATCGATGCAGACTCGTCCAAAACGCTCTGCTGTACTGGCAGAGTCAAGGCACACACCGTACAGGCATTTTCATGTGTTTCTATCAATTTCAGTGTTATCGGACACAAACTAGTCACTTTTCATCATATTCGATCCAGACTCACACCTAATGCTTGGTTCTGCTAGCAGAGTGAAGACACACAGAGAATATGCATTTTCATTTGTTTCTATCAATTTCAGTGTTATAGGACACAAACTAGTCACTTTTCATCATATTCGATCCAGACTCACACCTGATGCTCGGTTCTGCTAGCAGAGTGAAGACACACACAGAATATGCATTTTCATGTGTTTCTATCAATTTCAGTGTTATCGGACACAAACTAGTCACTTTTCATCATATTCCATCCAGACTCACACCTAATGCTCGGTTCTGCTAGCAGAGTGAAGACACACAGAGAATATGCATTTTCATGTGTTTCTATGAATTTCAGTGTTATCGGACAGAAAAAAGTCACTTTTCATCATATTCGATTCAGACTCACACCTAATGCTCGGTTCTGCTAGCAGAGTGAAGACACAAACAGAATATGCATTTTCATGTGTTTCTATCAATTTCAGTGTTATCGGACACAAACTAGTCAATTTTCATCATATTCGATCCAGACTCACACCTAATGCTTGGTTCTGCTAGCAGAGGAAGGCACACACAGTATATGCATTTTCATGTGTTTCTATCAATTTCAGTGTTATTGGGCCCAAACTAGTCACTTTTCATGAGAATCGATGCAGACTCGTCCAAAACGCTCTGCTGTACTGGCAGAGTCACGGCAGACACCGTACATGCATTTTCATGTGTTTCTGTCAATTTCAGTGTTATTGGGCCCAAACTAGTCACGTTTCATCATATTCCATCCAGACTCACACCTAATGCTCGGTTCTGCAAGCAGAGTGAAGACACACAGAGAATATGCATTTTCATGTGTTTCTATGAATTTCAATGTTATCGGACACAAACTAGTCACTTTTCATCACAATCGATGCAGACTCACACCTAATGCTCGGTTCTGCTAGCAGAGTGAAGACACACAGGGAATATGCATTTTCATGTGTTTCTATCAATTTCAGTGTTATCGGACACAAACTAGTCACATTTCATCATATTCGATCCAGACTCACACCTAATGCTTGGTTCTGCTAGCAGAGGAAGGCACACACAGTATATGCATTTTCATGTGTTTCTATCAATTTCAGTGTTATTGGGCCCAAACTAGTCACTTTTCATGAGAATCGATGCAGACTCGTCCAAAACGCTCTGCTGTACTGGCAGAGTCAAGGCACACACCGTACAGGCATTTTCATGTGTTTCTATCAATTTCAGTGTTATCGGACACAAACTAGTCACTTTTCATCATATTCGATCCAGACTCACACCTAATGCTTGGTTCTGCTAGCAGAGTGAAGACACACAGAGAATATGCATTTTCATTTGTTTCTATCAATTTCAGTGTTATAGGACACAAACTAGTCACTTTTCATCATATTCGATCCAGACTCACACCTGATGCTCGGTTCTGCTAGCAGAGTGAAGACACACACAGAATATGCATTTTCATGTGTTTCTATCAATTTCAGTGTTATCGGACACAAACTAGTCACTTTTCATCATATTCCATCCAGACTCACACCTAATGCTCGGTTCTGCTAGCAGAGTGAAGACACACAGAGAATATGCATTTTCATGTGTTTCTATGAATTTCAGTGTTATCGGACAGAAAAAAGTCACTTTTCATCATATTCGATTCAGACTCACACCTAATGCTCGGTTCTGCTAGCAGAGTGAAGACACAAACAGAATATGCATTTTCATGTGTTTCTATCAATTTCAGTGTTATCGGACACAAACTAGTCAATTTTCATCATATTCGATCCAGACTCACACCTAATGCTTGGTTCTGCTAGCAGAGGAAGGCACACACAGTATATGCATTTTCATGTGTTTCTATCAATTTCAGTGTTATTGGGCCCAAACTAGTCACTTTTCATGAGAATCGATGCAGACTCGTCCAAAACGCTCTGCTGTACTGGCAGAGTCACGGCAGACACCGTACATGCATTTTCATGTGTTTCTGTCAATTTCAGTGTTATTGGGCCCAAACTAGTCACGTTTCATCATATTCCATCCAGACTCACACCTAATGCTCGGTTCTGCAAGCAGAGTGAAGACACACAGAGAATATGCATTTTCATGTGTTTCTATGAATTTCAATGTTATCGGACACAAACTAGTCACTTTTCATCACAATCGATGCAGACTCACACCTAATGCTCGGTTCTGCTAGCAGAGTGAAGACACACAGAGAATATGCATTTTCATGTGTTTCTATCAATTTCAGTGTTATCGGACACAAACTAGTCACTTTTCATCATATTCGATCCAGACTCACACCTAATGCTTGGTTCTGCTAGCAGAGGAAGGCACACACAGTATATGCATTTTCATGTGTTTCTATCAATTTCAGTGTTATTGGGCCCAAACTAGTCACTTTTCATGAGAATCGATGCAGACTCGTCCAAAACGCTCTGCTGTACTGGCAGAGTCAAGGCACACACCGTACAGGCATTTTCATGTGTTTCTATCAATTTCAGTGTTATCTGACACAAACTAGTCACTTTTCATCATATTCGATCCAGACTCACACCTAATGCTTGGTTCTGCTAGCAGAGTGAAGACACACAGAGAATATGCATTTTCATTTGTTTCTATCAATTTCAGTGTTATAGGACACAAACTAGTCACTTTTCATCATATTCGATCCAGACTCACACCTGATGCTCGGTTCTGCTAGCAGAGTGAAGACACACACAGAATATGCATTTTCATGTGTTTCTATCAATTTCAGTGTTATCGGACACAAACTAGTCACTTTTCATCATATTCCATCCAGACTCACACCTAATGCTCGGTTCTGCTAGCAGAGTGAAGACACACAGACAATATGCATTTTCATGTGTTTCTATGAATTTCAGTGTTATCGGACAGAAAAAAGTCACTTTTCATCATATTCGATTCAGACTCACACCTAATGCTCGGTTCTGCTAGCAGAGTGAAGGCACACACAGAATATGCATTTTCATGTGTTTCTGTCAATTTCAGTGTTATTGGGCCCAAACTAGTCACTTTTCATCAGAATCGATGCAGACTCACCCAAAACGCTCTGCTGTACTGGCAGAGTCAAGGCACACACCTTACATGCATTTTCTTGTGTTTCTGTCAATTTCAGTGTGATTGGGCCCAAACTAGTCACTTTTCATCATATTCGATCCAGACTCACACCTAATGCTTGGTTCTGCTAGCAGAGGAAGGCACACACAGTATATGCATTTTCATGTGTTTCTATCAATTTCAGTGTTATTGGGACCAAACTAGTCACTTTTCATGAGAATCGATGCAGACTCGTCCAAAACGCTCTGCTGTACTGGCAGAGTCAAGGCACACACCGTACATGCATTTTCATGTGTTTCTATCAATTTCAGTGTTATAAGACACAAACTAGTCACTTTTCATCATATTCGATCCAGACTCACACCTAATGCTCGGTTCTGCTAGCAGAGGAAGACACAGAGAGAATATGCATTTTCATGTGTTTCTATCAATTTCAGTGTTATCGGACACAAACTAGTCACTTTTCATCACAATCGATGCAGACTCACACCTAATGCTCGGTTCTGCTAGCAGAGTGAAGACACACAGAGAATATGCATTTTCATGTGTTTCTATCAATTTCAGTGTTATCGGACAGAAACTAGTCACTTTTCATCATATTCGATCCAGACTCACACCTAATGCTTGGTTCTGCTAGCAGAGGAAGGCACACACAGTATATGCATTTTCATGTGTTTCTGTCAATTTCAGTGTTATTGTGCCCAAACTAGTCACGTTTCATCATATTCCATCCAGACTCACACCTAATGCTCGGTTCTGCTATTAGAGTGAAGACACACAGAGAATATGCATTTTCATGTGTTTCTATCAATTTCAGTGTTATCGGACACAAACTAGTCACTTTTCATGAGAATCGATGTAGACTCGTCCAAAACGCTCTGCTGTACTGGCAGAGTCAAGGCACACACCGTACATGCATTTTCATGTGTTTCTATCAATTTCAGTGTTATCGGACACAAACTAGTCACTTTTCATCATATTCGATCAAGATTCAGACCTAATGCTTGGTTCTCCTAGCAGAGTGAAGACACACAGAGAATATGCATTTTCATGTGTTTCTTTCAATTTCAGTGTTATTGGGCCCAAAGTAGTCACTTTTCATCAGAATCGATGCAGACTCGTCCAAAACGCTCTTCTGTACTGGCAGAGTCAAGGCAGACACCGTACATGCATTTTCATGTTTTTCTGTCAATTTCAGTGTTATTGGGCCCAAACTAGTCACTTTTCATCATATTCGATCCAGACTCACACCTAATGCTTGGTTCTGCTAGCAGAGTGAAGACACAAACAGAATATGCATTTTCATGTGTTTCTATCAATTTCAGTGTTATTGGGCCCAAACTAGTCACTTTTCATTAGAATCGATGCAGACTCGTCCAAAACGCTCTGCTGTACTGGCAGAGTCAAGGCACACACCGTACATGCATTTTCATGTGTTTCTATCAATTTCAGTGTTATCGGACACAAACTAGTCACTTTTCATCATATTCGATCCAGACTCACACCTAATGCTCGTTTCTTCTAGCAGAGTGAAGGCACACACAGTATATGCATTTTCATGTGTTTCTATCAATTTCAGTGTTATCGGACAGAAACTAGTCACTTTTCATCATATTCGATCCAGACTCACACCTAATGCTCGGTTCTGCTAGCAGAGTGAAGGCACACACCGAATATACATTTTCATGTGTTTCTGTCAATTTCAGTGTTATCGGAAACAAACTAGTCACTTTTCATCATATTCGATCCAGACTCACACCTAATGCTTGGTTGTGCTAGCAAAGGAAGGCACACACAGTATATGCATTTTCATGTGTTTCTATCAATTTCAGTGTTATTGGGCCCAAACTAGTCACTTTTCATCAGAATCGATGCAGACTCGTCCAAAACGCTCTGCTGTACTGGCAGAGTCACGGCACACACCGTACATGCATTTTCATGTGTTTCTGTCAATTTCAGTGTTATTGGGCCCATACTAGTCACGTTTCATCATATTCCATCCAGACTCACACCTAATGCTCGGTTCTGCTAGCAGAGTGAAGACACACAGAGAATATGCATTTTTATGTGTTTCTATCAATTTCAGTGTTATCGGACACAAACTAGTCACTTTTCATCATATTCGATCCAGACTCACACCTAATGCTTGGTTCTGCTAGCAGAGTGAAGACACACAGAGAATATGCATTTTCATGTGTTTCTATGAATTTCAGTGTTATCGGACACAAACTAGTCACTTTTCATCACAATCGATTCAGACTCACACCTAATGCTCGGTTCTGCTAGCAGAGTGAAGACACACAGAGAATATGCATTTTTATGTGTTTCTATCAATTTCAGTGTTATCGGACAGAAACTAGTCACTTTTCATCATATTCGATCCAGACTCACACCTAATGCTTGGTTCTGCTAGCAGAGGAAGGCACACACAGAATATGCATTTTCATGTGTTTCTATCAATTTCAGTGTTATCGGACAGAAACTAGTCACTTTTCATCATATTCGATCCATACTAAAACCTAATGCTTGGTTCTGCAAGCAGAGTGAAGTCACACACAGAATATGCATTTTCATGTGTTTCTATCAATTTCAGTGTTATCGGACACAAACTAGTCACTTTTCATCATATTCCATCCAGACTCACACCTAATGCTCGGTTCTGCTAGCAGAGTGAAGACACACAGAGAATATGCATTTTCATGTGTTTCTATCAATTTCAGTGTTATCGGACACAAACTAGTCACTTTTCATCATATTCGATCCAGACTCACACCTAATGCTTGGTTCTGCTAGCAGAGTGAAGGCTCACACCGAATATACATTTTCATGTGTTTCTGTCAATTTCACTGTTATCGGGCCCAAACTAGTCACTTTTCATCATATTCGATCAAGATTCAGACCTAATGCTTGGTTCTCCTAGCAGAGTGAAGACACACAGAGAATATGCATTTTCATGTGTTTCTATCAATTTCAGTGTTATTGGGCCCAAACTAGTCACTTTTCATGAGAATCGATGCAGACTCGTCCAAAACGCTCTGCTGTACTGGCAGAGTCAAGGCACACAACGTACATGCATTTTCATGTGTTTCTATCAATTTCAGTGTTATCGGACACAAACTAGTCACTTTTCATCATATTCGATCCAGACTCACACCTAATGCTTGGTTCTGCTAGCAGAGTGAAGACACACAGAGAATATGCATTTTCATGTGTTTCTATCAATTTCAGTATTATAGGACACAAACTAGTCACTTTTCATCATATTCGATCCAGACTCACACCTAATGCTCGGTTCTGCTAGCAGAGTGAAGACACACAGAGAATATGCATTTTCATGTGTTTCTATCAATTTCAGTGTTATCGGACACAAACTAGTCACTTTTCATCACAATCGATGCAGACTCACACCTAATGCTCGGTTCTGCTAGCAGAGTGAAGACACACAGAGAATATGCATTTTCATGTGTTTCTATCAATTTCAGTGTTATCGGACACAAACTAGTCACTTTTCATCATATTCGATCCAGACTCACACCTAATGCTTGGTTCTGCTAGCAGAGGAAGGCACACACAGTATATGCATTTTCATATGTTTCTATCAATTTCAGTGTTATTGGGCCCAAACTAGTCACTTTTCATTAGAATCGATGCAGACTCGTCCAAAACGCTCTGCTGTACTGGCAGAGTCAAGGCACACACCGTACATGCATTTTCATGTGTTTCTATCAATTTCAGTGTTATCGGACACAAACTAGTCACTTTTCATCATATTCGATCCAGACTCACACCTAATGCTCGTTTCTTCTAGCAGAGTGAAGGCACACACAGTATATGCATTTTCATGTGTTTCTATCAATTTCAGTGTTATCGGACAGAAACTAGTCACTTTTCATCATATTCGATCCAGACTCACACCTAATGCTCGGTTCTGCTAGCAGAGTGAAGGCACACACCAAATATACATTTTCATGTGTTTCTGTCAATTTCAGTGTTATCGGAAACAAACTAGTCACTTTTCATCATATTCGATCCAGACTCACACCTAATGCTTGGTTGTGCTAGCAAAGGAAGGCACACACAGTATATGCATTTTCATGTGTTTCTATCAATTTCAGTGTTATTGGGCCCAAACTAGTCACTTTTCATCATATTCGATCCAGACTCACACCTAATGCTTGGTTCTGCTAGCAGAGTGAAGACACACAGAGAATATGCATTTTCATGTGTTTCTATGAATTTCAGTGTTATCGGACACAAACTAGTCACTTTTCATCACAATCGATTCAGACTCACACCTAATGCTCGGTTCTGCTAGCAGAGTGAAGACACACAGAGAATATGCATTTTTATGTGTTTCTATCAATTTCAGTGTTATCGGACAGAAACTAGTCACTTTTCATCATATTCGATCCAGACTCACACCTAATGCTTGGTTCTGCTAGCAGAGGAAGGCACACACAGAATATGCATTTTCATGTGTTTCTATCAATTTCAGTGTTATAAGACACAAACTAGTCACTTTTCATCATATTCGATCCAGACTCACACCTAATGCTTGGTTGTGCTAGCAGAGGAAGGCACACACAGTATATGCATTTTCATGTGTTTCTATCAATTTCAGTGTTATTGGGCCCAAACTAGTCACTTTTCATCAGAATCGATGCAGACTCGTCCAAAACGCTATGCTGTACTGGCAGAGTCAAGGCACACACCGTACATGCATTTTCATTTTTTTCTGTCAATTTCAGTGTTATTGGGCCCGAACTAGTCACTTTTCATCATATTCGATCCAGACTCACACCTAATGCTTGGTTCTGCTAGCAGAGTGAAGACACAAACAGAATATGCATTTTCATGTGTTTCTATCAATTTCAGTGTTATCGGACACAAACTAGTCAATTTTCATCATATTCGATCCAGACTCACACCTAATGCTTGGTTCTGCTAGCAGAGGAAGGCACACACAGCATATGCATTTTCATGTGTTTCTATCAATTTCAGTGTTATTGGGCCCAAACTAGTCACTTTTCATGAGAATCGATGCAGACTCGTCCAAAACGCTCTGCTGTATTGGCAGAGTCACGGCAGACACCGTACATGCATTTTCATGTGTTTCTGTCAATTTCAGTGTTATTGGGCCCAAACTTGTCACGTTTCATCATATTCCATCCAGACTCACACCTAATGCTCGGTTCTGCAAGCAGAGTGAAGACACACAGAGAATATGCATTTTCATGTGTTTCTATGAATTTCAATGTTATCGGACACAAACTAGTCACTTTTCATCACAATCGATGCAGACTCACACCTAATGCTCGGTTCTGCTAGCAGAGTGAAGACACACAGAGAATATGCATTTTCATGTGTTTCTATCAATTTCAGTGTTATCGGACACAAACTAGTCACTTTTCATCATATTCGATCCAGACTCACACCTAATGCTTGGTTCTGCTAGCAGAGGAAGGCACACACAGTATATGCATTTTCATGTGTTTCTATCAATTTCAGTGTTATTGGGCCCAAACTAGTCACTTTTCATGAGAATCGATGCAGACTCGTCCAAAACGCTCTGCTGTACTGGCAGAGTCAAGGCACACACCGTACAGGCATTTTCATGTGTTTCTATCAATTTCAGTGTTATCGGACACAAACTAGTCACTTTTCATCATATTCGATCCAGACTCACACCTAATGCTTGGTTCTGCTAGCAGAGTGAAGACACACAGAGAATATGCATTTTCATTTGTTTCTATCAATTTCAGTGTTATAGGACACAAACTAGTCACTTTTCATCATATTCGATCCAGACTCACACCTGATGCTCGGTTCTGCTAGCAGAGTGAAGACACACAGAGAATATGCATTTCCATGTGTTTCTATCAATTTCAGTGTTATTGGGCCCAAACTAGTCACTTTTCATGAGAATCGATGCAGACTCGTCCAAAACGCTCTGCTGTACTGGCAGAGTCAAGGCACACACCGTACATGCATTTTCATGTGTTTCTATCAATTTCAGTGTTATCGGACACAAACTAGTCACTTTTCATCATGTTCGATCAAGATTCAGACCTAATGCTTGGTTCTCCTAGCAGAGTGAAGACACACAGAGAATATGCATTTTCATGTGTTTCTATCAATTTCAGTGTTATTGGGCCCAAACTAGTCACTTTTCATGAGAATCGATGCAGACTCGTCCAAAACGCTCTGCTGTACTGGCAGAGTCAAGGCACACAACGTACATGCATTTTCATGTGTTTCTATCAATTTCAGTGTTATCGGACACAAACTAGTCACTTTTCATCATATTCGATCCAGACTCACACCTAATGCTTGGTTCTGCTAGCAGAGTGAAGACACACAGAGAATATGCATTTTCATGTGTTTCTATCAATTTCAGTATTATAGGACACAAACTAGTCACTTTTCATCATATTCGATCCAGACTCACACCTAATGCTCGGTTCTGCTAGCAGAGTGAAGACACACAGAGAATATGCATTTTCATGTGTTTCTATCAATTTCAGTGTTATCGGACACAAACTAGTCACTTTTCATCATATTCGATCAAGATTCAGACCTAATGCTTGGTTCTCCTAGCAGAGTGAAGACACACAGAGAATATGCATTTTCATGTGTTTCTATCAATTTCAGTGTTATTGGGCCAAAACTAGTCACTTTTCATCAGAATCGATGCAGACTCGTCCAAAACGCTCTGCTGTACTGGCAGAGTCAAGGCACACACCGTACATGCATTTTCATGTGTTTCTATCAATTTCAGTGTTATCGGACACAAACTAGTCACTTTTCATCATATTCGATCCAGACTCACACCTAATGCTTGGTTCTGCTAGCAGAGTGAAGACACACAGAGAATATGCATTTTCATGTGTTTCTATCAATTTCAGTGTTATAGGACACAAACTAGTCACTTTTCATGATATTCGATCCAGACTCACACGTAATGCTTGGTTCTGCTAGCAGAGGAAGGAACACACAGAATATGCATTTTCATGTGTTTCTATCAATTTCAGTGTTATCGGACAGAAACTAGTCACTTTTCATCATATTCAATCCATACTAAAACCTAATGCTTGGTTCTGCAAGCAGAGGGAAGTCACACACAGAATATGCATTTTCATGTGTTTCTATCAATTTCAGTGTTATCGGACACAAACTAGTCACTTTTCATCATATTCCATCCAGACTCACACCTAATGCTCGGTTCTGCTAGCAGAGTGAAGACACACAGAGAATATGCATTTTCATGTGTTTCTATCAATTTCCGTGTTATCGGACACAAACTAGTCACTTTTCATCATATTCCATCCAGACTCACACCTAATGCTTGGTTCTGCTAGCAGAGTGAAGGCTCACACCGAATATACATTTTCATGTGTTTCTGTCAATTTCACTGTTATCGGGCCCAAACTAGTCACTTTTCATCATATTCGATCAAGATTCAGACCTAATGCTTGGTTCTCCTAGCAGAGTGAAGACACACAGAGAATATGCATTTCCATGTGTTTCTATCAATTTCAGTGTTATTGGGCCCAAACTAGTCACTTTTCATGAGAATCGATGCAGACTCGTCCAAAACGCTCTGCTGTACTGGCAGAGTCAAGGCACACACCGTACATGCATTTTCATGTGTTTCTATCAATTTCAGTGTTATCGGACACAAACTAGTCACATTTCATCATATTCGATCAAGACTCACACCTAATGCTTGGTTCTGCTAGCAGAGTGAAGGTACACACAGTATATGCATTTTCATGTGTTTCTATCAATTTCAGTGTTATCGGACAGAAACTAGTCACTTTTCATCATATTCGATCCAGACTCACACCTAATGCTCGGTTCTGCTAGCAGAGTGAAGTCACACACCGAATATACATTTTCATGTGTTTCTGTCAATTTCAGTGTTATCGGACACGAACTAGTCACTTTTCATCATATTCGATCCAGACACACACCTAATGCTTGGTTGCGCTAACAGAGGAAGGCACACACAGTATATGCATTTTCATGTGTTTCTATCTATTTCAGTGTTATTGGGCCCAAACTAGTCACTTTTCATCAGAATCGATGTAGACTCGTCCAAAACGCTCTGCTGTACTGGCAGAGTCACGGCACACACCGTACATGCATTTTCATGTGTTTCTATCAATTTCAGTGTTATCGGACACAAACTAGTCACTTTTCATCATATTCCATCCAGACTCACACCTAATGCTCGGTTCTGCTAGCAGAGTGAAGACACACAGAGAATATGCATTTTCATGTGTTTCTATCAATTTCAGTGTTATCCGACACAAACTAGTCACTTTTCATCACAATCGATGCAGACTCACACCTAATGCTCGGTTCTGCTAGCAGAGTGAAGACACACAGAGAATATGCATTTTCATGTGTTTCTATCAATTTCAGTGTTATCGGACACAAACTAGTCACTTTTCATCACAATCGATTCAGACTCACACCTAATGCTCGGTTCTGCTAGCAGAGTGAAGACACACAGAGAATATGCATTTTTATGTGTTTCTATCAATTTCAGTGTTATCGGACAGAAACTAGTCACTTTTCATCATATTCGATCCAGACTCACACCTAATGCTTGGTTCTGCTAGCAGAGGAAGGCACACACAGAATATGCATTTTCATGTGTTTCTATCAATTTCAGTGTTATCGGACAGAAACTAGTCACTTTTCATCATATTCGATCCATACTAAAACCTAATGCTTGGTTCTGCAAGCAGAGTGAAGTCACACACAGAATATGCATTTTCATGTGTTTCTATCAATTTCAGTGTTATTGGGCCCAAACTAGTCACTTTTCATCAGAATCGATGCAGACTCGTCCAAAACGCTCTGCTGTACTGGCAGAGTCAAGGCACACACCGTACATGCATTTTCATGTGTTTCTATCAATTTCAGTGTTATCGGACACAAACTAGTCACTTTTCATCATATTCGATCCAGACTCACACCTAATGCTTGGTTCTGCTAGCAGAGTGAAGACACACAGAGAATATGCATTTTCATGTGTTTCTATCAATTTCAGTATTATAAGACACAAACTAGTCACTTTTCATCATATTCGATCCAGACTCACACCTAATGCTCGGTTCTGCTAGCAGAGTGAAGACACACACAGAATATGCATTTTCATGTGTTTCTATCAATTTCAGTGTTATAGGACACAAACTAGTCACTTTTCATCCTATTCCATCCAGACTCACACCTAATGCTCGGTTCTGCTAGCAGAGTGAAGACACACAGAGAATATGCATTTTCATGTGTTTCTATGAATTTCAGTGTTATCGGACACAAACTAGTCACTTTTCATCATATTCGATCCAGACTCACACCTAATGCTTGGTTCTGCTAGCAGAGGAAGGCACACACAGTATATGCATTTTCATGTGTTTCTATCAATTTCAGTGTTATTGGACCCAAACTAGTCACTTTTCATCAGAATCGATGCAGACTCGTCCAAAACGCTCTGCTGTACTGGCAGAGTCAAGGCACACACCGTACATGCATTTTCATGTGTTTCTATCAATTTCAGTGTTATCGGACACAAACTAGTCACTTTTCATCATATTCGATCCAGACTCACACCTAATGCTTGTTTCTGCTAGCAGAGTGAAGACACACAGAGAATATGCATTTTCATGTGTTTCTATCAATTTCAGTGTTATAGGACACAAACTAGTCACTTTTCATCATATTCGATCCAGACTCACACCTAATGCTGGGTTCTGCTAGCAGAGTGAAGGCTCACACCGAATATACATTTTCATGTGTTTCTGTCAATTTCACTGTTATCGGGCCCAAACTAGTCACTATTCATCATATTCGATCAAGATTCAGACCTAATGCTTGGTTCTCCTAGCAGAGTGAAGACACACAGAGAATATGCATTTTCATGTGTTTCTATCAATTTCAGTGTTATTGGGCCCAAACTAGTCACTTTTCATCAGAATCGATGCAGACTCGTCCAAAACGCTCTGCTGTACTGGCAGAGTCAACGCACACCGTACATTCATTTTCATGTGTTTCTATCAATTTCAGTGTTATCGGACACCAACTAGTCACATTTCATCATATTCGATCAAGACTCACACCTAATGCTTGGTTCTGCTAGCAGAGTGAAGGCACACACAGTATATGCATTTTCATGTGTTTCTATCAATTTCAGTGTTATCGGACACAAACTAGTCACTTTTCATCATATTCGATCCAGACTCACACCTAATGCTTGGTTCTGCTAGCAGAGTGAAGACACACAGAGAATATGCATTTTCATGTGTTTCTATCAATTTCAGTGGTATAGGACACAAACTAGTCACTTTTCATCATATTCGATCCAGACTCACACCTAATGCTCGGTTCTGCTAGCAGAGTGAAGACACACACAGAATATGCATTTTCATGTGTTTCTATCAATTTCAGTGTTATCGGACACAAACTAGTCACTTTTCATCATATTCCATCCAGACTCACACCTAATGCTTGGTTCTGCTAGCAGAGTGAAGACACACAGAGAATATGCATTTTCATGTGTTTCTATCAATTTCAGTGTTATTGGGCCCAAACTAGTCACTTTTCATCAGAATCGATCAAGACTCACACCTAATGCTTGGTTCTGCTAGCAGAGTGAAGGCTCACACCGAATATACATTTTCATGTGTTTCTGTCAATTTCAGTGTTATTGGGCCCATACTAGTCATGTTTCATCATATTCCATCCAGACTCACACCTAATGTTCGGTTCTGCTAGCAGAGTGAAGACACACAGAGAATATGCATTTTCATGTGTTTCTATCAATTTCAGTGTTATCGGACACAAACTAGTCACTTTTCATCATATTCGATCCAGACTCACACCTAATGCTTGGTTGTGCTAGCAGAGGAAGGCACACACAGTATATGCATTTTCATGTGTTTCTATCAATTTCAGTGTTATTGGGCCCAAACTAGTCACTTTTCATCAGAATCGATGCAGACTCGTCCAAAACGCTCTGCTGTACTGGCAGAGTCACGGCACACACCGTACATGCATTTTCATGTGTTTCTGTCAATTTCAGTGTTTTTGGGCCCAAACTAGTCACGTTTCATCATATTCCATCCAGACTCACACCTAATGCTTGGTTCTGCTAGCAGAGTGAAGACACTCAGAGAATATGCATTTTCATGTTTTTCTATCAATTTCAGTGTTATCGGACACAAACTAGTCACTTTTCATCACAATCGATGCAGATTCACACCTAATGCTCGGTTCTGCTAGCAGAGTGAAGACACACAGAGAATATGCATTTTTATGTGTTTCTATCAATTTCAGCGTTATCGGACACAAACTAGTCACTTTTCATCATATTCGATCCAGACTCACACCTAATGCTCGGTTCTGCTAGCAGAGTGAAGACACACAGAGAATATGCATTTTCATGTGTTTCTATGAATTTCAGTGTTATCGGACACAAACTAATCACTTTTCATCACAATCGATGCAGACCAACACCTAATGCTCGGTTCTGCTGGCAGAGTGAAGACACACAGAGAATATGCATTTTCATGTGTTTCTATCAATTTCAGTGTTATCGGACACAAACTAGTCACTTTTCATCATATTCGATCCAGACTCAAACCTAATGCTTGGTCCTGCTAGCAGAGGAAGGCACACACAGTATATGCATTTTCATGTGTTTCTATCAATTTCAGTGTTATTGGGCCCAAACTAGTCACTTTTCATGAGAATCGATGCAGACTCACCCAAAACGCTCTACTGTACTGGCAGAGTCAAGGCACACACCGTACATGCATTTTCTTGTGTTTCTGTCAATTTCAGTGTGATTGGGCCCAAACTAGTCACTTTTCATCATATTCGATCCAGACTCACACCTAATGCTTGGTTCTGCTAGCAGAGTGAAGACACACAGAGAATATGCATTTTCATGTGTTTCTATCAATTTCAGTGTTATCGGACACAAACTAATCACTTTTCATCATATTCGATCCAGACTCACACCTAATGCTTGGTTCTGCTAGCAGAGTGAAGGCACACACCGTACATGCATTTTCATGTGTTTCTGTCAATTTCAGCGTTATTGGGCCCAAACTAGTCACTTTTCATCAGAATCGATGCAGAATCACCCAAAATGCTCGGCTGCACTGGCAGAGTCGCGGCACACACCGTACATGCATTTTCATGTTTTTCTGTCAATTTCATTGTCATTGGGCCCAAACTAGTCACCTTTCATCAGAATCGATGCAGACTCACCCAAAACGCTCTGTTGTAGTAGCACAGTCACGGCACATACAGTTTATGCATTTTCTTATGTTTCTATCAATTTCAGTATTATCAGAGACAAACTAGTCGCTTTTCATCAGAATAGATGCAGATTCACCCAAAACGCTCTGCTGCACTGGCAGAGTCACGGCACACACCGTACATGCATTTTCATGTGTTTCTGTCAATTTCAGCGTTGTTGGGCCCAAACTAGTCACTTTTCATTAGAATCGATCTGTTGTAGTAGCAGAGTCGCAGCACACACAGTACATGCATTTTCATGTGTTTCTGTCAATTTCAGCGTTATTGGGCCCAAACTAGTCACTTTTCATCAGAATCGATGCAGACTCACCCAAAACGCTCTGCTGCACTGGCAGAGTCACGGCACACACCATACATGCATTTTCATGTGTTTCTGTCAATTTCAGTGTTATTGGGGCCAAACTAGTCACTTTTCATCAGAATCGATGCAGACTCACCCAAAACGCTCTGTTGTAGTAGCACAGTCACGGCACACACAGTTTATGTATTTTCTTATGTTTCTATCAATTTCAGTGTTATTCCACTCTAACTCGTCACTTTTCATAAGAATCGATGCAGACTGGGCTAAAATGCTCTGTTGTAGTAGCAGAGTCACGGCACACACTCTACATGCATTTTCATGTGTTTCTGTCAATTTCAGTGTTATCGGGCCCAAACTAGTCGCTTTTCATCAGAATCGATGCAGACTCACCCAAAACGATCTGCTGCACTGGCAGAGTCACGGCACACACCGTACATGCATTTTCATGTGTTTCTGTCAACTTCCAGTGTTATTGTGCCCAAACTAGTCACTTTTCATCAGAATCGATACAGACTCACACCTAACGCTTGGATCTGCTAGCAGAGTGACGGCACACACAGTATATGCATTTTCATATGTTTCTATCAATTTCAGTGTTATTCCACTCTAACTCGTCACTTTTCATCAGAATTGATACAGATTCGTCCAAAACGCTCTGTTTTAGTAGCAGAATCGCGGCATACACAGTATATGCATTTTCATGTGTTTCTGTCAATTTCAGTGTTATCGGACACATACTAGTCACTTTTCATCAGTATCGATGCAGACTCACCCAAAACGCTCTGCTGCACTGGCAGAGTCGCGGCACACACCGTACATGCATTTTCATGTTTTTCTGTCAATTTCAGTGTTATCGGACACATACTAGTCACTTTACATCAGAATCGATGCAGATTCGTCCAAAACGCTCTGTTTTAGTAGCAGAGTCGCGGCACACGCAGTATATGCATTTTCTTGTGTTTCTGTCAATTTCAGTGTTATCGGACACATACTAGTCACTTTTCATCAGAATCGATGCAGGCTCACCTAAAACGCTCTGCTGCACTGGCAGAGTCGCGGCACACACCGTACATGCATTTTCATGTGTTTCTGTCAATTTCAGTGTTATCGGACACATACTAGTCACTTTTCATCAGAATCGATGCAGACTCGTCCAAAACACTCTGTTGTAGTAGCAGAGTCACGGCACACACAGTTTATGCATATTCTTATGTCTCTATCAATTTCAGTGTTATTCCACTCTAACTCGTCACTTTTCATGAGAATCGATGCAGACTGGGCTAAAACGCTCTGTTGTAGTAGCAGAGTCGCAGCACACACAGTACATGCGTTTTCATGTGTTTCTGTCAATTTCAGCGTTATTGGGCCCAAACTAGTCACTTTTCATCAGAATCGATGCAGACTCACCCAAAACGCTCTGTTGTAGTAGAACAGTCACGGCACACACAGTTTATGCATTTTCTTATGTTTCTATCAATTTCAGTGTTATCAGAGACAAACTAGTCACTTTTCATCAGAATAGATGCAGACTCACCCAAAACGCTCTGCTGCACTGGCAGAGTCACGGCACACACCGTACATGCATTTTCATGTGTTTCTGTCAATTTCAGCTTTGTTGGGCCCAGACTAGTCACTTTTCATTAGAATCGATCTGTTGTAGTAGCAGAGTCGCAGCACACACAGTTTATGCATTTTCTTATGTTTCTATCAATTTCAGTGTTATTCCCCTCTAACTCGTCAATTTTCATAAGAATCGATGCAGACTGGGCTAAAACGCTCTTTTGTAGTAGCAGAGTCACGGCACACACTGTACATGCATTTTCATTTGTTTCTGTCAATTTCAGCGTTATTGGGCCCAAACTAGTCACTTTTCATCAGAATCGATGCAGACTCACCCAAAACGCTCGGCTTCACTGGCAGAGTCACGGCACACACCGTACATGCATTTTCATGTGTTTCTGTCAACTTCCAGTGTTATTGTGCCCAAACTAGTCACTTTTCATCAGAATTGATGCAGACTCACCTAAAACGCTCTGCTGCACTGGCAGAGTCGCGGCACACACCGTACATGCATTTCCATGTGTTTCTGTCAATTTCAGTGTTATTTGGCCCAAACTAGTCACTTTTCATCAGAATCGATGCAGACTCACCCAAAACGCTCGGCTGCACTGGCAGAGTAGTAGTAGTAACACAGTCACGGCACACACAGTTTAGGCATTTTCTTATGTTTCTATCAATTTCAGTGTTATTCCACTCTAACTCGTCACTTTTCATGAGAATCGATGCAGACTGGGTTAAAACGCTCTGTTGTACTAGCAGAGTCGCAGCACACACAGTACATGCGTTTTCATGTGTTTCTGTCAATTTCAGCGTTATTGGGCCCAAACTAGTCTCTTTTCATCAGAATCGATGCAGACTCACCCAAAACGCTCGACTGCACTGGCAGAATCGCGGCACACACCGTACATGCATTTTCATGTGTTTCTGTCAATTTCAGTGTTATTGGGCCCAAACTAGTCACTTTTCATCAGAATCGATTAAGACTCACCCAAAACGCTCTGTTGTAGTAGCACAGTCACGACACACACAGTTTATGCATTTTCTTATGTTTCTATCAATTTCAGTGTTATTCCACTCTAACTCGTCACTTTTCATAAGAATCGATGCAGACTGGGCTGAAACGCTCTGTTGTAGTAGCAGAGTCACGGCACACACAGTACATGCATTTTCATGTGTTTCTGTCAATTTCAGCGTTATTGAGCCCAAACTAGTCACTTTTCATTAGAATCGATGCAGACTCACCCAAAACGCTCGGCTGCACTGGCAGAGTCACGGCACACACCGTAAATGCATTTCTGTGTGTTTCTGTCAATTTCATTGTTATTGGGCCCAAACTAGTCACTTTTCATCATACTCAATACAGACTCACACCTAATGCTTGGTTCTGCTAGCAGAGTGAAGGCACACACCGTATATGCATTTTCATTTGTTTCTGTCAATTTCAGCGTTATTGGGCCCAAACTAGTCACTTTTCATCAGAATCGATTAAGACTCACCCAAAACGCTCTGTTGTAGTAGCACAGTCACGGCACATACAGTTTATGCATTTTCTTATGTTTCTATCAATTTCAGTGTTATCAGAGACAAACTAGTCGCTTTTCATCAGAATAGATGCAGATTCACCCAAAACGCTCTGCTGCACTGGCAGAGTCACGGCACACACCGTACATGCATTTTCATGTGTTTCTGTCAATTTCAGCGTTGTTGGGCCCAAACTAGTCAATTTTCATTAGAATCGATCTGTTGTAGTAGCAGAGTCGCAGCACACACAGTACATGCATTTTCATGTGTTTCTGTCAATTTCAGCGTTATTGGGCCCAAACTAGTCACTTTTCATCAGAATCGATGCAGACTCACCCAAAACGCTCTGCTGCACTGGCAGAGTCACGGCACACACCATACATGCATTTTCATGTGTTTCTGTCAATTTCAGCGTTATTGGGCCCAAACTAGTCACTTTTCGTCAGAATCGATGCAGAATCACCCAAAATGCTCGGCTGCACTGGCAGAGTCGCGGCACACACCGTACATGCAGTTTCATGTGTTTCTGTCAATTTCAGTGTTATTGGGCCCAAACTAGTCACTTTTCATCAGAATCGATGCAGACTCACCCAAAACGCTCTGTTGTAGTAGCACAGTCACGGCACACACAGTTTATGCATTTTCTTACGTTTCTATCAATTTCAGTGTTATCAGAGACAAACTAGTCACTTTTCATCATACTCAATACAGACTCACACCTAATGCTTGGTTCTGCTAGCAGAGTGAAGACACACAGAGAATATGCATTTTCATGTGTTTCTATCAATTTCAGTGTTATCGGACACAAACTAATCACTTTTCATCATATTCGATCCAGACTCACACCTAATGCTTGGTTCTGCTAGCAGAGTGAAGGCACACACCGTACATGCATTTTCATGTGTTTCTGTCAATTTCAGCGTTATTGGGCCCAAACTAGTCACTTTTCATCAGAATCGATGCAGAATCACCCAAAATGCTCGGCTGCACTGGCAGAGTCGCGGCACACACCGTACATGCATTTTCATGTTTTTCTGTCAATTTCATTGTCATTGGGCCCAAACTAGTCACCTTTCATCAGAATCGATGCAGACTCACCCAAAACGCTCTGTTGTAGTAGCACAGTCACGGCACATACAGTTTATGCATTTTCTTATGTTTCTATCAATTTCAGTATTATCAGAGACAAACTAGTCGCTTTTCATCAGAATAGATGCAGATTCACCCAAAACGCTCTGCTGCACTGGCAGAGTCACGGCACACACCGTACATGCATTTTCATGTGTTTCTGTCAATTTCAGCGTTGTTGGGCCCAAACTAGTCACTTTTCATTAGAATCGATCTGTTGTAGTAGCAGAGTCGCAGCACACACAGTACATGCATTTTCATGTGTTTCTGTCAATTTCAGCGTTATTGGGCCCAAACTAGTCACTTTTCATCAGAATCGATGCAGACTCACCCAAAACGCTCTGCTGCACTGGCAGAGTCACGGCACACACCATACATGCATTTTCATGTGTTTCTGTCAATTTCAGTGTTATTGGGGCCAAACTAGTCACTTTTCATCAGAATCGATGCAGACTCACCCAAAACGCTCTGTTGTAGTAGCACAGTCACGGCACACACAGTTTATGTATTTTCTTATGTTTCTATCAATTTCAGTGTTATTCCACTCTAACTCGTCACTTTTCATAAGAATCGATGCAGACTGGGCTAAAATGCTCTGTTGTAGTAGCAGAGTCACGGCACACACTCTACATGCATTTTCATGTGTTTCTGTCAATTTCAGTGTTATCGGGCCCAAACTAGTCGCTTTTCATCAGAATCGATGCAGACTCACCCAAAACGATCTGCTGCACTGGCAGAGTCACGGCACACACCGTACATGCATTTTCATGTGTTTCTGTCAACTTCCAGTGTTATTGTGCCCAAACTAGTCACTTTTCATCAGAATCGATACAGACTCACACCTAACGCTTGGATCTGCTAGCAGAGTGACGGCACACACAGTATATGCATTTTCATATGTTTCTATCAATTTCAGTGTTATTCCACTCTAACTCGTCACTTTTCATCAGAATTGATACAGATTCGTCCAAAACGCTCTGTTTTAGTAGCAGAATCGCGGCATACACAGTATATGCATTTTCATGTGTTTCTGTCAATTTCAGTGTTATCGGACACATACTAGTCACTTTTCATCAGTATCGATGCAGACTCACCCAAAACGCTCTGCTGCACTGGCAGAGTCGCGGCACACACCGTACATGCATTTTCATGTTTTTCTGTCAATTTCAGTGTTATCGGACACATACTAGTCACTTTACATCAGAATCGATGCAGATTCGTCCAAAACGCTCTGTTTTAGTAGCAGAGTCGCGGCACACGCAGTATATGCATTTTCTTGTGTTTCTGTCAATTTCAGTGTTATCGGACACATACTAGTCACTTTTCATCAGAATCGATGCAGGCTCACCTAAAACGCTCTGCTGCACTGGCAGAGTCGCGGCACACACCGTACATGCATTTTCATGTGTTTCTGTCAATTTCAGTGTTATCGGACACATACTAGTCACTTTTCATCAGAATCGATGCAGACTCGTCCAAAACACTCTGTTGTAGTAGCAGAGTCACGGCACACACAGTTTATGCATATTCTTATGTCTCTATCAATTTCAGTGTTATTCCACTCTAACTCGTCACTTTTCATGAGAATCGATGCAGACTGGGCTAAAACGCTCTGTTGTAGTAGCAGAGTCGCAGCACACACAGTACATGCGTTTTCATGTGTTTCTGTCAATTTCAGCGTTATTGGGCCCAAACTAGTCACTTTTCATCAGAATCGATGCAGACTCACCCAAAACGCTCTGTTGTAGTAGAACAGTCACGGCACACACAGTTTATGCATTTTCTTATGTTTCTATCAATTTCAGTGTTATCAGAGACAAACTAGTCACTTTTCATCAGAATAGATGCAGACTCACCCAAAACGCTCTGCTGCACTGGCAGAGTCACGGCACACACCGTACATGCATTTTCATGTGTTTCTGTCAATTTCAGCTTTGTTGGGCCCAGACTAGTCACTTTTCATTAGAATCGATCTGTTGTAGTAGCAGAGTCGCAGCACACACAGTTTATGCATTTTCTTATGTTTCTATCAATTTCAGTGTTATTCCCCTCTAACTCGTCAATTTTCATAAGAATCGATGCAGACTGGGCTAAAACGCTCTTTTGTAGTAGCAGAGTCACGGCACACACTGTACATGCATTTTCATTTGTTTCTGTCAATTTCAGCGTTATTGGGCCCAAACTAGTCACTTTTCATCAGAATCGATGCAGACTCACCCAAAACGCTCGGCTTCACTGGCAGAGTCACGGCACACACCGTACATGCATTTTCATGTGTTTCTGTCAACTTCCAGTGTTATTGTGCCCAAACTAGTCACTTTTCATCAGAATTGATGCAGACTCACCTAAAACGCTCTGCTGCACTGGCAGAGTCGCGGCACACACCGTACATGCATTTCCATGTGTTTCTGTCAATTTCAGTGTTATTTGGCCCAAACTAGTCACTTTTCATCAGAATCGATGCAGACTCACCCAAAACGCTCGGCTGCACTGGCAGAGTAGTAGTAGTAACACAGTCACGGCACACACAGTTTAGGCATTTTCTTATGTTTCTATCAATTTCAGTGTTATTCCACTCTAACTCGTCACTTTTCATGAGAATCGATGCAGACTGGGTTAAAACGCTCTGTTGTACTAGCAGAGTCGCAGCACACACAGTACATGCGTTTTCATGTGTTTCTGTCAATTTCAGCGTTATTGGGCCCAAACTAGTCTCTTTTCATCAGAATCGATGCAGACTCACCCAAAACGCTCGACTGCACTGGCAGAATCGCGGCACACACCGTACATGCATTTTCATGTGTTTCTGTCAATTTCAGTGTTATTGGGCCCAAACTAGTCACTTTTCATCAGAATCGATTAAGACTCACCCAAAACGCTCTGTTGTAGTAGCACAGTCACGACACACACAGTTTATGCATTTTCTTATGTTTCTATCAATTTCAGTGTTATTCCACTCTAACTCGTCACTTTTCATAAGAATCGATGCAGACTGGGCTGAAACGCTCTGTTGTAGTAGCAGAGTCACGGCACACACAGTACATGCATTTTCATGTGTTTCTGTCAATTTCAGCGTTATTGAGCCCAAACTAGTCACTTTTCATTAGAATCGATGCAGACTCACCCAAAACGCTCGGCTGCACTGGCAGAGTCACGGCACACACCGTAAATGCATTTCTGTGTGTTTCTGTCAATTTCATTGTTATTGGGCCCAAACTAGTCACTTTTCATCATACTCAATACAGACTCACACCTAATGCTTGGTTCTGCTAGCAGAGTGAAGGCACACACCGTATATGCATTTTCATTTGTTTCTGTCAATTTCAGCGTTATTGGGCCCAAACTAGTCACTTTTCATCAGAATCGATTAAGACTCACCCAAAACGCTCTGTTGTAGTAGCACAGTCACGGCACATACAGTTTATGCATTTTCTTATGTTTCTATCAATTTCAGTGTTATCAGAGACAAACTAGTCGCTTTTCATCAGAATAGATGCAGATTCACCCAAAACGCTCTGCTGCACTGGCAGAGTCACGGCACACACCGTACATGCATTTTCATGTGTTTCTGTCAATTTCAGCGTTGTTGGGCCCAAACTAGTCAATTTTCATTAGAATCGATCTGTTGTAGTAGCAGAGTCGCAGCACACACAGTACATGCATTTTCATGTGTTTCTGTCAATTTCAGCGTTATTGGGCCCAAACTAGTCACTTTTCATCAGAATCGATGCAGACTCACCCAAAACGCTCTGCTGCACTGGCAGAGTCACGGCACACACCATACATGCATTTTCATGTGTTTCTGTCAATTTCAGCGTTATTGGGCCCAAACTAGTCACTTTTCGTCAGAATCGATGCAGAATCACCCAAAATGCTCGGCTGCACTGGCAGAGTCGCGGCACACACCGTACATGCAGTTTCATGTGTTTCTGTCAATTTCAGTGTTATTGGGCCCAAACTAGTCACTTTTCATCAGAATCGATGCAGACTCACCCAAAACGCTCTGTTGTAGTAGCACAGTCACGGCACACACAGTTTATGCATTTTCTTACGTTTCTATCAATTTCAGTGTTATCAGAGACAAACTAGTCACTTTTCATCAGAATCGATTAAGACTCACCCAAAACGCTCTGTTGTAGTAGCACAGTCACGACACACACAGTTTATGCATTTTCTTATGTTTCTATCAATTTCAGTGTTATTCCACTCTAACTCGTCACTTTTCATAAGAATCGATGCAGACTGGGCTGAAACGCTCTGTTGTAGTAGCAGAGTCACGGCACACACAGTACATGCATTTTCATGTGTTTCTGTCAATTTCAGCGTTATTGGGCCCAAACTAGTCACTTTTCATCAGAATCGATGCAGACTCACCCAAAACGCTCGGCTACACTGGCACAGTCACGGCACACACCGTAAATGCATTTCTGTGTGTTTCTGTCAATTTCATTGTTATTGGGCCCAAACTACTCACTTTTCATCATATTGGATACAGACTCACACCTAATGCTTGGTTCTGCTAGCAGAGTGAAGGCACACACCGTACATGCATTTTCATGTGTTTCTGTCAATTTCAGTGTTATTGGGGCCAAACTAGTCACTTTTCATCAGAATCGATGCAGACTCACCCAAAACGCTCTGTTGTAGTAGCACAGTCACGGCACACACAGTTTATGCATTTTCTTATGTTTCTATCAATTTCAGTGTCATTCCACTCTAACTCGTCACTTTTCATAAGAATCGATGCAGACTGGGCTAAAATGCTCTGTTGTAGTAGCAGAGTCACGGCACACACTGTACATGCATTTTCATGTGTTTCTGTCAATTTCAGCGTTATCGGGCCCAAACTAGTCGCTTTTCATCAGAATCGATGCAGACTCACCCAAAACGATCTGCTGCACTGGCAGAGTCACGGCACACACCGTACATGCATTTTCATGTGTTTCTGTCAACTTCCAGTGTTATTGTGCCCAAAATAGTCACTTTTCATCAGAATCGATCCAGACTCACACCTAACGCTTGGATCTGCTAGAAGAGTGAAGGCACACACAGTATATGCATTTTCATATGTTTCTATCAATTTCAGTGTTATCGGACACATACTAGTCACTTTTCATCAGAATCAATGCAGACTCGTCCAAAACTCTCTGTTGTAGTAGCACAGTCACGGCACACACAGTTTAGGCATTTTCTTATGTTTCTATCAATTTCAGTGTTATTCCACTCTAATTCGTCACTTTTCATGAGAATCGATGCAGACTGGGCTAAAACGCTCTGTTATAGTAGCAGAGTCGCAGCATACACAGTACATGCGTTTTCATGTGTTTCTGTCAATTTCAGCATTATTGGGACCAAACTAGTCACTTTTCATCAGAATCGATGCAGACTCACCCAAAACGCTCTGCTGCACTGGCAGAGTCACGGCACTCACCGTACATGCATTTTCATGTGTTTCTGTCAATTTCAGCGTTGTTGTTCCCAAATTAGTCACTTTTCATTAGAATCGATCTGTTGTAGTAGCAGAGTCGCAGCACACACAGTACATGCATTTCCATGTGTTTCTGTCAATTTCAGCGTTGTTGGGCCCAAACTAGTCACTTTTCATCAGAATCGATGCAGACTCACCCAAAACGCTCTGCTGTAGTGGCAGAGTCACGGCACACACCGTACATGCATTTTCATGTTTTTCTGTCAATTTCAGTGTTATCGGACACATACTAGTCACTTTACATCAGAATCGATGCAGATTCGTCCAAAACGCTTTGTTTTAGTAGCAGAGTCGCGTCACATGCAGTATATGCATTTTCTTGTGTTTCTGTCAATTTCAGTGTTATCGGACACATACTAGTCACTTTTCATCAGAATCGATGCAGACTCACCCAAAACGCTCTGCTGCACTGGCAGAGTAACGGCACACACCGTACATGCATTTTCATGTGTTTCTGTCAATTTCAGCGTTGTTGGGCCCAAATTAGTCACTTTTCATTAGAATCGATCTGTTGTAGTAGCAGAGTCGCAGCACACACAGTACATGCATTTTCATGTGTTTTATTCAATTTCAGTGTTATCGGACACATACCAGTCACTTTTCGTCATATTCGATCCATACTCACACCTAATGCTTGGTTCTGCTAGCAGAGTCACGGCACACACAGTATATGCATTTTCATATGTTTCCATCAATTTCAGTGTTATCGGAAACATACCTGTCACTTTTCGTCATATTCCATCCATACTCACACCTAATGCTTGGTTCTGTACGCAGAGTGAAGTCACACACAGTATTATCATTTTCATGTATTTCTATCAATTTCAGTGTTATCGGACACAAAATAGTCACTTTTCATCAGAATCGATGCAGACTCGTGCAAAATGCTCTGTTGTAGTAGCAGAGTTACGGCACACACAGTACATGCATTTTCATATGTTTTATTCAATTTCAGTGTTATCGGACACATACCAGTCACTTTTCGTCATATTCGATCCATACTCACACCTAATGCTTGGTTCTGCAAGCAGAGTGAAGTCACACACATTATATGCATTTTCATGTGTTTCTATCAATTTCAGTGTTATCGGACACAAAATAGTCACTTTTCATCAGAATCGATGCAGACTCGTGCAAAATGCTCTGTTGTAGTAGCAGAGTTACGGCACACACAGTACATGCATTTTCATATGTTTTATTCAATTTCAGTGTTATCGGACACATACCAGTCACTTTTCGTCATATTCGATCCATACTCACACCTAATGCTTGGTTCTGCAAGCAGAGTGAAGTCACACACAGTATATGCATTTTCATGTGTTTCTATCAATTTCAGTGTTATCGGACACACAATAATCACTTTTCATCAGAATCGATGCAGACTCGTGCAAAATGCTCTGTTGTAGTAGCAGAGTTACGGCACACACAGTACATGCATTTTCATATGTTTCTTTCAATTTCAGTGTTATCGGACACATACCAGTCGCTTTTCGTCATATTCGATCCATACTCACACCTAATGCTTGGTTCTGCTAGCAGAGTCACGGCACACACAGTATATGCATTTTCATATGTTTTTATCAATTTCAGTGTTATCGGACACAAAATAGTCACTTTTCATCAGAATCGATGCAAACTCGTCCAAAACGCTCTGTTGTAGTAGCAGAGTTACGGCACACACAGTACATGCATTTTCATATGTTTCTTTCAATTTCAGTGTTATCGGACACATACCAGTCACTTTTCGTCATATTCGATCCATACTCACACCTAATGCTTTGTTCTGCTAGCAGAGTCACGGCACACACAGTATATGCATTTTCATATGTTTCCAACAATTTCAGTGTTATTGGACACATACCAGTCACTTTTCGTCATATTCGATCCATACTCACACCTAATGCTTGGTTCTGCAAGCAGAGTGAAGTCACACACAGTATATGCATTTTCATGTGTTTCTATCAATTTCAGTGTTATCGGACACAAAATAGTCACTTTTCATCAGAATCGATGCAGACTCGTGCAAAATGCTCTGTTGTAGTAGCAGAGTTACGGCACACACAGTACATGCATTTTCATATGTTTTTTATCAATTTCAGTGTTATCGGACACATATCAGTCACTTTTCGTCATTTTCGATCCATACTCACACCTAATGCTTGGTTCTGCAAGCAGAGTGAAGTCACACACAGTATATGAATTTTCATGTGTTTCTATCAATTTCAGTGTTATCGGACACAAAATAGTCACTTTTCATCAGAATCGATGCAGACTCGTGCAAAATGCTCTGTTGTAGGAGCAGAGTTACGGCACACACAGTACATGCATTTTCATATGTTTCTTTCAATTTCAGTGTTATCGGACACATACCAGTCACTTTTCGTCATATTCGATCCATACTCACACCTAATGCTTGGTTCTGCTAGCAGAGTCACGGCACACACAGTATATGCATTTTCATATGTTTCCATCAATTTCAGTGTTATCGGAAACATACCTGTCACTTTTCGTCATATTCCATCCATACTCACACCTAATGCTTGGTTCTGTAAGCAGAGTGAAGTCACACACAGTATTATCATTTTCATGTATTTCTATCAATTTCAGTGTTATCGGACACAAAATAGTCACTTTTCATCAGAATCGATGCAGACTCGTGCAAAATGCTCTGTTGTAGTAGCAGAGTTACGGCACACACAGTACATGCATTTTCATATGTTTTATTCAATTTCAGTGTTATCGGACACATACCAGTCACTTTTCGTCATATTCGATCCATACTCACACCTAATGCTTGGTTCTGCAAGCAGAGTGAAGTCACACACAGTATATGCATTTTCATGTGTTTCTATCAATTTCAGTGTTATCGGACACAAAATAGTCACTTTTCATCAGAATCGATGCAGACTCGTCCAAAATGCTCTGTTGTAGTAGCAGAGTTACGGCACACACAGTACATGCATTTTCATATGTTTCTTTCAATTTCAGTGTTATCGGACACATACCAGTCGCTTTTCGTCATATTCGATCCATACTCACACCTAATGCTTGGTTCTGCTAGCAGAGTCACGGCACACACAGTATATGCATTTTCATATGTTTTTATCAATTTCAGTGTTATCGGACACAAAATAGTCACTTTTCATCAGAATCGATGCAAACTCGTGCAAAATGCTCTGTTGTAGTAGCAGAGTTATGGCACACACAGTACATGCATTTTCATATGTTTCTTTCAATTTCAGTGTTATCGGACCAGTCACTTTTCGTTATATTCGATCCAGACTCACACCTAATGCTTGGTGCTGCAAGCAGAGTGAAATCACACACAGTATATGCATTTTCACATGTTTTTATCAATTTCAGTGTTATCGGACACAAAATAGTCACTTTTCATCCTAATCGATGCAGACTCGTGCAAAATGCTCTGTTGTAGTAGCAGAGTTACGGCACACACAGTACATGCATTTTCATATGTTTCTTTCGATTTCAGTGTTATCGGACACATACCAGTCACTTTTCGTCATATTCGATCCAGACTCACACCTAATGCTTGGTTCTGCAAGCAGAGTGAAGTCACACACAGTATATGCATTTTCACATGTTTTTATCAATTTCAGTGTTATCGGACACATACCAGTCACTTTTCGTCATATTCAATCCATACTCACACCTAATGCTTCGTTCCTCTAGCAGAGTCACGGCACACACAGTATATGCATTTTCATATGTTTCCATCAATTTCAGTGTTATTGGACACATACCAGTCACTTTTCGTCATATTCCATCCATACTCACACCTAATGCTTGGTTCTGCAAGCAGAGTGAAGTCACACACAGTATATGCATTTTCATGTGTTTCTATCAATTTCAGTGTTATCGGACACAAAATAGTCACTTTTCATCAGAATCGATGCAGACTCGTGCAAAACGCTCTGTTGTAGTAGCAGAGTTATGGCACACACAGTACATGCATTTTCATATGTTTCTTTCAATTTCAGTGTTATCGGACATATACCAGTCACTTTTCGTCATATTCGATCCATACTCACACCTAATGCTTGGTGCTGCTAGCAGAGCGAAGGCACACACCGTATATGCATTTTCATGTCTTTCTATCAATTTCAGTGTTATCAGACACAAACTAGTCACTTTTCATCATATCCGATCCAGACTCACACCTAATGCTTGGTTCTGCTAGCAGAGTTACGGCACACACAGTACATGCATTTTCATATGTTTCTTTCAATTTCAGTGTTATCGGACACATACCAGTCACTTTTCGTCATATTCGATCCATACTCACACCTAATGCTTGGTTCTGCGAGCAGAGTGAGGGTACACACAGTATATGCATTTTCATATGTTTTTATCAAAACTAGTGTTATCGGACACATACCAGTCACTTTTCGTCATATTCGATCCATACTCACACCTAATGCTTTGTTCTGCTAGCAGAGTCACGGCACACGCAGTATATGCATTTTCATATGTTTCCAACAATTTCAGTGTTATTGGACACATACCAGTCACTTTTCGTCATATTCAATCCATATTCACACCTAATGCTTCGTTCCTCTAGCAGAGTCACGGCACACACAGTATATGCATTTTCATATGTTTCCATGAATTTCAGTGTTATCGGACACATACCAGTCACTTTTCATCATATTCGATCCATACTCACACCTAATGCTTTGTTCTGCTAGCAGAGTCACGGCACACACAGTATATGCATTTTCATATGTTTCCAACAATTTCAGTGTTATTGGACACATACCAGTCACTTTTCGTCATATTCGATCCATACTCACACCTAATGCTTGGTTCTGCAAGCAGAGTGAAGTCAAACACAGTATATGCATTTTCATGTGTTTCTATCAATTTCAGTGTTATCGGACACAAAATAGTCACTTTTCATCAGAATCGATGCAGACTCGTGCAAAATGCTCTGTTGTAGTAGCAAAGTTACGGCACACACAGTACATGCATTTTCATATGTTTCTTTCAATTTCAGTGTTATCGGACACATACCAGTCACTTTTCGTTATATTCGATCCATACTCAAACCTAATGCTTGGTGGTGCTAGCAGAGTCACGGCACACACAGTATATGCATTTTCATATGTTTCTTTCAATTTCAGTGTTATCGGAAACATACCAGTCACTTTTCGTCATATTCGATCCATACTCACACCTAATGCTTCGTTCTGCTAGCAGAGTCACGGCACACACAGTATATGCATTTTCATATGTTTCCATCAATTTCAGTGTTATTGGACACATACCAATCACTTTTCGTCATATTCCATCCATACTCACACCTAATGCTTGGTTCTGCAAGCAGAGCGAAGGCACACACCGTATATGCATTTTCATGTCTTTCTATCAATTTCAGTGTTATCAGACACAAACTAGTCACTTTTCATCATATCCGATCCAGACTCACACCTAATGCTTGGTTCTGCTAGCAGAGTTACGGCACACACAGTACATGCATTTTCATATGTTTCTTTCAATTTCAGTGTTATCGGACACATACCAGTCACTTTTCGTCATATTCGATCCATACTCACACCTAATGCTTGGTTCTGCGAGCAGAGTGAGGGTACACACAGTATATGCATTTTCATATGTTTTTATCAAATCTAGTGTTATCGGACACATACCAGTCACTTTTCGTCATATTTGATCCATACTCACACCTAATGCTTTGTTCTGCTAGCAGAGTCACGGCACACACAGTATATGTATTTTCATATGTTTCCAACAATTTCAGTGTTATTGGACACATACCAGTCACTTTTCGTCATATTCGATCCATACTCACACCTAATGCTTGGTTCTGCAAGTAGAGTGAAGTCACACACAGTATATGCATTTTCATGTGTTTCTATCAATTTCAGTGTTATCGGACACAAAATAGTCACTTTTCATCAGAATCGATGCAGACTCGTGCAAAATGCTCTGTTGTAGTAGCAGAGTTACGGCACACACAGTACATGCATTTTCATATGTTTCTTTCAATTTCAGTGTTATCGGACATATACCAGTCACTTTTCGTCATATTCGATCCATACTCACACCTAATGCTTGGTTCTGCAAGCAGAGTGAAGTCACACACAGTATATGCATTTTCATGTGTTTCTATCAATTTCAGTGTTATCGGACACAAAATAGTCACTTTTCATCAGAATCGATGCAGACTCGTGCAAAATGCTCTGTTGTAGTAGCAGAGTTATGGCACACACAGTACATGCATTTTCATATGTTTCTTTCAATTTCAGTGTTATCGGACATATACCAGTCACTTTTCGTCATATTCGATCCATACTCACACCTAATGCTTGGTGCTGCTAGCAGAGCGAAGGCACACACCGTATATGCATTTTCATGTCTTTCTATCAATTTCAGTGTTATCAGACACAAACTAGTCACTTTTCATCATATCCGATCCAGACTCACACCTAATGCTTGGTTCTGCTAGCAGAGTTACGGCACACACAGTACATGCATTTTCATATGTTTCTTTCAATTTCAGTGTTATCGGACACATACCAGTCACTTTTCGTCATATTCGATCCATACTCACACCTAATGCTTGGTTCTGCGAGCAGAGTGAGGGTACACACAGTATATGCATTTTCATATGTTTTTATCAAATCTAGTGTTATCGGACACATACCAGTCACTTTTCGTCATATTCGATCCATACTCACACCTAATGCTTTGTTCTGCTAGCAGAGTCACGGCACACGCAGTATATGCATTTTCATATGTTTCCAACAATTTCAGTGTTATTGGACACATACCAGTCACTTTTCGTCATATTCAATCCATACTCACACCTAATGCTTCGTTCCTCTAGCAGAGTCACGGCACACACAGTATATGCATTTTCATATGTTTCCATCAATTTCAGTGTTATTGGACACATACCAGTCACTTTTCGTCATATTCCATCCATACTCACACCTAATGCTTGGTTCTGCAAGCAGAGTGAAGTCACACACAGTATATGCATTTTCATGTGTTTCTATCAATTTCAGTGTTATCGGACACAAAATAGTCACTTTTCATCAGAATCGATGCAGACTCGTGCAAAACGCTCTGTTGTAGTAGCATAGTTATGGCACACACAGTACATGCATTTTCATATGTTTCTTTCAATTTCAGTGTTATCGGACATATACCAGTCACTTTTCGTCATATTCGATCCATACTCACACCTAATGCTTGGTGCTGCTAGCAGAGCGAAGGCACACACCGTATATGCATTTTCATGTCTTTCTATCAATTTCAGTGTTATCAGACACAAACTAGTCACTTTTCATCATATCCGATCCAGACTCACACCTAATGCTTGGTTCTGCTAGCAGAGTTACGGCACACACAGTACATGCATTTTCATATGTTTCTTTCAATTTCAGTGTTATCGGACACATACCAGTCACTTTTCGTCATATTCGATCCATACTCACACCTAATGCTTGGTTCTGCGAGCAGAGTGAGGGTACACACAGTATATGCATTTTCATATGTTTTTATCAAATCTAGTGTTATCGGACACATACCAGTCACTTTTCGTCATATTCGATCCATACTCACACCTAATGCTTTGTTCTGCTAGCAGAGTCACGGCACACGCAGTATATGCATTTTCATATGTTTCCAACAATTTCAGTGTTATTGGACACATACCAGTCACTTTTCGTCATATTCGATCCATACTCACACCTAATGCTTGGTTCTGCAAGTAGAGTGAAGTCACACACAGTATATGCATTTTCATGTGTTTCTATCAATTTCAGTGTTATCGGACACAAAATAGTCACTTTTCATCAGAATCTATGCAGACTCGTGCAAAATGCTCTGTTGTAGTAGCAGAGTTACGGCACACACAGTACATGCATTTTCATATGTTTCTTTCAATTTCAGTGTTATCGGACCAGTCACTTTTCGTTATAATCGATCCAGACTCACACCTAATGTTTGGTGCTGCAAACAGAGTGAAGTCACACACAGTATATGCATTTTCACATGTTTTTATCAATTTCAGTGTTATCGGACACAAAATAGTCACTTTTCATCATAATCGATGCAGACTCGTGCAAAATGCTCTGTTGTAGTAGCAGAGTTACGGCACACACAGTACATGCATTTTCATATGTTTCTTTCGATTTCAGTGTTATCGGACACATACCAGTCACTTTTCGTCATATTCGATCCAGACTCACACCTAATGCTTGGATCTGCAAGCAGAGTGAAGTCACACACAGTATATGCATTTTCACATGTTTTTATCAATTTCAGTGTTATCGGACACATACCAGTCACTTTTCGTCATATTCAATCCATACTCACACCTAATGCTTCGTTCTGCTAGCAGAGTCACGGCACACACAGTATATGCATTTTCATATGTTTCCATCAATTTCAGTGTTATTGGACACATACCAGTCACTTTTCGTCATATTCCATCCATACTCACACCTAATGCTTGGTTCTGCAAGCAGAGCGAAGGCACACACCGTATATGCATTTTCATGTCTTTCTATCAATTTCAGTGTTATCAGACACAAACTAGTCACTTTTCATCATATCCGATCCAGACTCACACCTAATGCTTGGTTCTAATAGCAGAGTCACGGCACACACAGTATATGCATTTTCATATGTTTCCATGAATTTCAGTGTTATCGGACACATACCAGTCACTTTTCGTCATATTCGATCCATACTCACACCTAATGCTTTGTTCTGCTAGCAGAGTCACGGCACACACAGTATATGCATTTTCATATGTTTCCAACAATTTCAGTGTTATTGGACACATACCAGTCACTTTTCGTCATATTCGATCCATACTCACACCTAATGCTTGGTTCTGCAAGCAGAGTGAAGTCACACACAGTATATGCATTTTCATGTGTTTCTATCAATTTCAGTGTTATCGGACACAAAATAGTCACTTTTCATCAGAATCGATGCAGACTCGTGCAAAATGCTCTGTTGTAGTAGCAAAGTTACGGCACACACAGTACATGCATTTTCATATGTTTCTTTCAATTTCAGTGTTATCGGACACATACCAGTCACTTTTCGTTATATTCGATCCATACTCAAACCTAATGCTTGGTGGTGCTAGCAGAGTCACGGCACACACAGTATATGCATTTTCATATGTTTCTTTCAATTTCAGTGTTATCGGAAACATACCAGTCACTTTTCGTCATATTCGATCCATACTCACACCTAATGCTTCGTTCTGCTAGCAGAGTCACGGCACACACAGTATATGCATTTTCATATGTTTCCATCAATTTCAGTGTTATTGGACACATACCAATCACTTTTCGTCATATTCCATCCATACTCACACCTAATGCTTGGTTCTGCAAGCAGAGCGAAGGCACACACCGTATATGCATTTTCATGTCTTTCTATCAATTTCAGTGTTATCAGACACAAACTAGTCACTTTTCATCATATCCGATCCAGACTCACACCTAATGCTTGGTTCTGCTAGCAGAGTTACGGCACACACAGTACATGCATTTTCATATGTTTCTTTCAATTTCAGTGTTATCGGACACATACCAGTCACTTTTCGTCATATTCGATCCATACTCACACCTAATGCTTGGTTCTGCGAGCAGAGTGAGGGTACACACAGTATATGCATTTTCATATGTTTTTATCAAATCTAGTGTTATCGGACACATACCAGTCACTTTTCGTCATATTTGATCCATACTCACACCTAATGCTTTGTTCTGCTAGCAGAGTCACGGCACACACAGTATATGCATTTTCATATGTTTCCAACAATTTCAGTGTTATTGGACACATATCAGTCACTTTTCGTCATATTCGATCCATACTCACACCTAATGCTTGGTTCTGCAAGTAGAGTGAAGTCACACACAGTATATGCATTTTCATGTGTTTCTATCAATTTCAGTGTTATCGGACACAAAATAGTCACTTTTCATCAGAATCGATGCAGACTCGTGCAAAATGCTCTGTTGTAGTAGCAGAGTTACGGCACACACAGTACATGCATTTTCATATGTTTCTTTCAATTTCAGTGTTATCGGACATATACCAGTCACTTTTCGTCATATTCGATCCATACTCACACCTAATGCTTGGTTCTGCAAGCAGAGTGAAGTCACACACAGTATATGCATTTTCATGTGTTTCTATCAATTTCAGTGTTATCGGACACAAAATAGTCACTTTTCATCAGAATCGATGCAGACTCGTGCAAAATGCTCTGTTGTAGTAGCAAAGTTACGGCACACACAATACATGCATTTTCATATGTTTCTTTCAATTTCAGTGTTATCGGACACATACCAGTCACTTTTCGTTATATTCGATCCATACTCACACCTAATGCTTGGTGCTGCTAGCAGAGTCACGGCACACACAGTATATGCATTTTCATGTGTTTCTATCAATTTCAGTGTTATCGGACACAAAATAGTCACTTTTCATCAGAACCGATGCAGACTCGTCCAAAACGCTCTGTTGTAGTAGCAGAGTTACGGCACACACAGTACATGCATTTTCATATGTTTCTTTCAATTTCAGTGTTATCGGACACATACCAGTCACTTTTCGTCATATTCGATCCATACTCACACCTAATGCTTGGTTCTGCTAGCAGAGTGAGGGTACACACAGTATATGCATTTTCATATGTTTTTATCAAATCTAGTGTTATCGGACACATACCAGTCACTTTTCGTCATATTCCATCCATACTCACACCTAGTGCTTTGTTCTGCTAGCAGAGTCACGGCACACACAGTACATGCATTTTCATATGTTTCTTTCAATTTCAGTGTTATCGGACATATACCAGTCACTTTTCGTCATATTCGATCCATACTCACACCTAATGCTTGGTGCTGCTAGCAGAGTCACGGCACACACAGTATATGCATTTTCATGTGTTTCTATCAATTTCAGTGTTATCAGACACAAAATAGTCACTTTTCATCAGAATCGATGCAGACTCGTCCAAAACGCTCTGTCGTAGTAGCAGAGTTACGGCACACACAGTACATGCATTTTCATATGTTTCTTTCAATTTCAGTGTTATCGGACACATACCAGTCACTTTTCGTCATATTCGATCCATACTCACACCTAATGCTTGGTTCTGCTAGCAGAGTGACGGCACACACAGTATATGCATTTTCATATGTTTTTATCAAATCTATTGTTATCGGACACATACCAGTCACTTTTCGTCATATTCGATCCATACTCACACCTAATGCTTTGTTCTGCTAGCAGAGTCACGGCACACACAGTATATGCATTTTCATATGTTTCCAACAATTTCAGTGTTATTGGACACATACCAGTCACTTTTCGTCATATTCGATCCATACTCACACCTAATGCTTGGTTCTGCAAGTAGAGTGAAGTCACACACAGTATATGCATTTTCATGTGTTTCTATCAATTTCAGTGTTATCGGACACAAAATAGTCACTTTTCATCAGAATCGATGCAGACTCGTGCAAAATGCTCTGTTGTAGTAGCAGAGTTACGGCACACACAGTACATGCATTTTCATATGTTTCTTTCAATTTCAGTGTTATCGGACATATACCAGTCACTTTTCGTCATATTCGATCCATACTCACACCTAATGCTTGGTTCTGCAAGCAGAGTGAAGTCACACACAGTATATGCATTTTCATGTGTTTCTATCAATTTCAGTGTTATCGGACACAAAATAGTCACTTTTCATCAGAATCGATGCAGACTCGTGCAAAATGCTCTGTTGTAGTAGCAAAGTTACGGCACACACAATGCATGCATTTTCATATGTTTCTTTCAATTTCAGTGTTATCGGACACATACCAGTCACTTTTCGTTATATTCGATCCATACTCACACCTAATGCTTGGTGCTGCTAGCAGAGTCACGGCACACACAGTATATGCATTTTCATGTGTTTCTATCAATTTCAGTGTTATCGGACACAAAATAGTCACTTTTCATCAGAACCGATGCAGACTCGTCCAAAACGCTCTGTTGTAGTAGCAGAGTTACGGCACACACAGTACATGCATTTTCATATGTTTCTTTCAATTTCAGTGTTATCGGACACATACCAGTCACTTTTCGTCATATTCGATCCATACTCACACCTAATGCTTGGTTCTGCTAGCAGAGTGAGGGTACACACAGTATATGCATTTTCATATGTTTTTATCAAATCTAGTGTTATCGGACACATACCAGTCACTTTTCGTCATATTCCATCCATACTCACACCTAGTGCTTTGTTCTGCTAGCAGAGTCACGGCACACACAGTACATGCATTTTCATATGTTTCTTTCAATTTCAGTGTTATCGGACATATACCAGTCACTTTTCGTCATATTCGATCCATACTCACACCTAATGCTTGGTTCTGCAAGCAGAGTGAAGTCACACACAGTATATGCATTTTCATGTGTTTCTATCAATTTCAGTGTTATCGGACACAAAATAGTCACTTTTCATCAGAATCGATGCAGACTCGTGCAAAATGCTCTGTTGTAGTAGCAGAGTTACGGCACACACAGTACATGCATTTTCATATGTTTCTTTCAATTTCAGTGTTATCGGACATATACCAGTCACTTTTCGTCATATTCGATCCATACTCACACCTAATGCTTGGTTCTGCAAGCAGAGTGAAGTCACACACAGTATATGCATTGTCATGTGTTTCTATCAATTTCAGTGTTATCGGACACAAAATAGTCACTTTTCATCAGAATCGATGCAGACTCGTGCAAAATGCTCTGTTGTAATAGCAAAGTTACGGCACACACAATACATGCATTTTCATATGTTTCTTTCAATTTCAGTGTTATCGGACACATACCAGTCACTTTTCGTTATATTCGATCCATACTCACACCTAATGCTTGGTGCTGCTAGCAGAGTCACGGCACACACAGTATATGCATTTTCATGTGTTTCTATCAATTTCAGTGTTATCGGACACAAAATAGTCACTTTTCATCAGAATTGATGCAGACTCGTCCAAAACGCTCTGTTGTAGTAGCAGAGTTACGGCACACACAGTACATGCATTTTCATATGTTTCTTTCAATTTCAGTGTTATCGGACACATACCAGTCACTTTTCGTCATATTCCATCCATACTCACACCTAATGCTTTGTTCTGCTAGCAGAGTCACGGCACACACAGTACATGCATTTTCATATGTTTCTTTCAATTTCAGTGTTATCGGACATATACCAGTCACTTTTCGTCATATTCGATCCATACTCACACCTAATGCTTGGTGCTGCTAGCAGAGTCACGGCACACACAGTATATGCATTTTCATGTGTTTCTATCAATTTCAGTGTTATCAGACACAAAATAGTCACTTTTCATCAGAATCGATGCAGACTCGTCCAAAACGCTCTGTTGTAGTAGCAGAGTTACGGCACACACAGTATATGCATTTTCATAGGTTTCCATGAATTTCAGTGTTATCGGACACATACCAGTCACTTTTCGTCATATTCGATCCATACTCACACCTAATGCTTTGTTCTGCTAGCAGAGTCACGGCACACACAGTATATGCATTTTCATATGTTTCCAACAATTTCAGTGTTATTGGACACATACCAGTCACTTTTCGTCATATTCGATCCATACTCACACCTAATGCTTGGTTCTGCAAGCAGAGTGAAGTCACACACAGTATATGCATTTTCATGTGTTTCTATCAATTTCAGTGTTATCGGACACAAAATAGTCACTTTTCATCAGAATCGATGCAGACTCGTGCAAAATGCTCTGTTTTAGTAGCAAAGTTACGGCACACACAGTACATGCATTTTCATATGTTTCTTTCAATTTCAGTGTTATCGGACACATACCAGTCACTTTTCGTTATATTCGATCCATACTCAAACCTAATGCTTGGTGGTGCTAGCAGAGTCACGGCACACACAGTATATGCATTTTCATATGTTTCCATCAATTTCAGTGTTATCGGAAACATACCAGTCACTTTTCGTCATATTCGATCCATACTCACACCTAATGCTTGGTTCTGCAAGCAGAGTGAAGTCACACACAGTATATGCATTTTCATGTGTTTCTATCAATTTCAGTGTTATCGGACACAAAATAGTCACTTTTCATCAGAATCGATGCAGACTCGTGCAAAATGCTCTGTTGTAGTAGCAAAGTTACGGCACACAGAGTACATGCATTTTCATATGTTTCTTTCAATTTCAGTGTTATCGGACACATACCAGTCACTTTTCGTTATATTCGATCCATACTCACAACTAATGCTTGGTGCTGCTAGCAGAGTCACGGCACACACAGTATATGCATTTTCATGTGTTTCTATCAATTTCAGTGTTATCGGACACAAAATAGTCACTTTTCATCAGAATCGATGCAGACTCGTCCAAAACGCTCTGTTGTAGAAGCAGAGTTACGGCACACACAGTACATGCATTTTCATATGTTTCTTTCAATTTCAGTGTTATCGGACACATACCAGTCACTTTTCGTCATATTCGATCCATACTCACACCTAATGCTTGGTTCTGCTAGCAGAGTGAGGGTACACACAGTATATGCATTTTCATATGTTTTTATCAAATCTAGTGTTATCGGACACATACCAGTCACGTTTCGTCATATTCCATCCATACTCACACCTAATGCTTTGTTCTGCTAGCAGAGTCATGGCACACACAGTACATGCATTTTCATATGTTTCTTTCAATTTCAGTGTTATCGGACATATACCAGTCACTTTTCGTCATATTCGATCCATACTCACACCTAATGCTTGGTGCTGCTAGCAGAGTCACGGCACACACAGTATATGCATTTTCATGTGTTTCTATCAATTTCAGTGTTATCAGACACAAAATAGTCACTTTTCATCAGAATCGATGCAGACTCGTCCAAAACGCTCTGTTGTAGTAGCAGAGTTACGGCACACACAGTACATGCATTTTCATATGTTTCTTTCAATTTCAGTGTTATCAGACACATACCAGTCACTTTTCGTCATATTCGATCCATACTCACACCTAATGCTTGGTTCTGCTAGCAGAGTGAGGGTACACACAGTATATGCATTTTCATATGTTTTTATCAAATCTAGTGTTATCGGACACATACCAGTCACTTTTCGTCATATTCCATCCATACTCACACCTAATGCTTTGTTCTGCTAGCAGAGTCACGGCACACACAGTATATGCATTTTCATATGTTTCCATGAATTTCAGTGTTATAGGACACATACCAGTCACTTTTCGTCATATTCGATCCATACTCACACCTAATGCTTTGTTCTACTAGCAGAGTCACGGCACACACAGTATATGCATTTTCATATGTTTCCAACAATTTCAGTGTTATTGGACACATACCAGTCACTTTTCGTCATATTCGATCCATACTCACACCTAATGCTTGTTTCTGCTAGCAGAGTCACGGCACACACAGTATATGCATTTTCATATGTTTCCATCAATTTCAGTGTTATTGGACACATACCAGTCACTTTTTGTCATATTCCACATGAAGACAACATATGTTGTGTGTGTCATGACTCTCCTAGTAGAATCAGTGATTTGGGATGAGTCTGGCTCAAATCGGATGAAAAATGACTAGTTTGTGTGGAATAGCAGTGAAAATGCTAGAAACACATGAAGACAACATATGTTGTGTGTGTCATGACTCTCCTAGTAGAATCAGTGATTTGGGATGAGTCTGGCTCAAATCGGATGAAAAGTGACTAGTTTGTGTGGAATAGCAGTGAAAATGCTAGAAACACATAAAAAAAACGTATGTTGTGTGTGCAGAGCAGAATCAGTGATTTGAGATGTGTTTTGCTCAAATTGGATGAAAAATGACTAGTTTGTGTGGAATAGCAGTGAAAATGCTATAAACACATAAAAAGAACATATGTTTTGTGTGCCATGACTCTGCTAGTAGAATCAGTGATTTGGGATGAGTCTGGCTCAAATCGGATGAAAAATGACTAGTTTGAGTGGAATAGCAGTGAAAATGCTAGAAACACATAAAAAGAATATATGTTGTGTGTGCAGAGTGGAATCAGTGATTTGGGATGAGTCTGGCTCAAATCAGTTAAAAAATGACTAGTTTTTGTGGAATAGCAGTGAAAATGTTAGAAACACATGAAGACAACATATGTTGTGTGTGTCATGACTCTCCTAGTAGAATCAGTGATTTGGGATGAGTCTCGCTCAAATCGGATGAAAAGTGACTAGTTTGTGTGGAATAGCAGTGAAAATGCTAGAAACACATAAAAAAAACGTATGTTGTGTGCAGAGTAGAATCAGTGATTTGGGATGAGTCTGGCTCAAATCAGTTAAAAAATGACTAGTTTGTGTGGAATAGCAGTGAAAATGTTAGAAACACATGAAGACAACATATGTTGTGTGTGTCATGACTCTCCTAGTAGAATCAGTGATTTGGGATGAGTCTGGCTCAAATCGGATGAAAAATGACTAGTTTGTGTGGAATATCAGTGAAAATGCTAGAAACACATAAAAAAAACGTATGTTGTGTGTGCAGAGCAGAATCAGTGATTTGAGATGTGTCTTGCTCAAATTGGATGAAAAATGACTAGTTTGTGTGGAATAGCAGTGAAAATGCTATAAACGCATAAAAAGAACATATGTTTTGTGTGCCATGACTCTGCTAGTAGAATCAGTGATTTGGGATGAGTCTGGCTCAAATCGGATGAAAAATGACTAGTTTGAGTGGAATAGCAGTGAAAATGCTAGAAACACATAAAAAGAACATATGCTGTGTGTGCAGAGTGGAATCAGTGATTTGGGATGAGTCTGGCTCAAATCGGATGAAATATGACTAGTTTGAGTGGAATAGCAGTGAAAATGCTAGAAACACATAAAAAGAAAACACATGTTGTGTGCAGAGTAGAATCAATGGTTTTGGATGAGTCTGGCTCAAATCAGTTAAAAAATGACTAGTTTGTGTGGAATAGCAGTGAAAATGTTAGAAACACATGAAGACAACATATGTTGTGTGTGTCATGACTCTCCTAGTAGAATCAGTGATTTGGGATGAGTCTGGCTCAAATCGGATGAAAAGTGACTAGTTTGTGTGGAATAGCAGTGAAAATGCTAGAAACACATAAAAAAAAACGTATGTTGTGTGTGCAGAGCAGAATCAGTGATTTGAGATGTGTCTTGCTCAAATTGGATGAAAAATGACTAGTTTGTGTGGAATAGCAGTGAAAATGCTATAAACACATAAAAAGAACATATGTTTGTGTGCCATGACTCTGCTAGTAGAATCAGTGATTTGGGATGAGTCTGGCTCAAATCGGATGAAAAATGACTAGTTTGTTTGGAATAGCAGTTAAAATACTAGAAACGTATGAAAAGAACATACTTTGTGTGTGTCATGACTCTCCTAGTAGAATCAGTGATTTGGGATGAGTCTGGCTCAAATCGGACGAAGAATGACTTGTTTGAGTGGAATAGCAGTGAAAATGCTAGAAACACATAAAAAGAACATATGTTGTGTGTGCAGAGCAGAATCAGTGATTTGGGATGAGTCTGGCTCAAATCAGTTAAAAAATGACTAGTTTGTGTGGGATAGCAGTGAAAATACTAGAAACACATGAGAAAAACATATGTTGTGTGTGTCATGACTCTCCTAGTAGAATCAGTGATTTGGGATGAGTCTGGCTCAAATCAGATGAAAAATAACTAGTTTGAGTGGAATAGCAGTGAAACTGCTTTTCCTGCAACTGTTGTGTGTGCCATCACTCTGCCACTAGAATCATTGATTTGGGATGAGTCTGGCTAAATTCGGACGAAAAATGACTAGTTTGTGTGGAATAGCAGTTAAAATACTGGAAATACATAAAAAGAACATATGTTGTGTGTGTCATGACTCCCCTGGTAGAATCAGTGATTTGGGATGAGTCTGGCTCAAATCGGATGAAAAATGACTAGTTTGTGTGGAATAGCAGTGAAAACACTAAAAACACATAAAAAGAACATATGTTGTGTGTGCAGAGCAGAATCAGTGATTTTAGATGAGTCTGACTCAAATCGGATGAGAAATGACTAGTTTGTGTGGTATAGCAGTGAAAGTGCTTTCCCTTCAACTGTTGTGTGTGCCATGACTCTGCTAGTAGAATCAGTGATTTGGGATGAGTCTGGCTCAAATCGGATGAAAAATGAGTAGTTTGAGTGGAATAGCAGTGAAAGTACTTTTCCTGCAACTGTTGTGTGTGCCATGACTTTGCTACTAGAATCAGTGATTTGGGATGAGTCTGGCTCAAATCAGTTAAAAAATGACTAGTTTGTGTAGAATAGCAGTGAGAATACTAGAAACACATAAAAATAACATATGTTATGTGTGTCATGACTCTGCTAGTAGAATCAGTGATTTGGGATGAGTCTGGCTCAAATCGGACGAAAAATGACTTGTTTGAGTGCAATAGCAGTGAAAATGCTAGAAACACATAAAAAGAACATATGTTGTGTGTGCAGAGTAGAATCAGTGATTTGGGATGAGTCTGGCTCAAATCAGTTAAAAAAATGACTAGTTTGTGTGGAATAGCAGTGAAAATGCTAGAAACACATAAAAAGAACATATGATGTGTGTGCAGAGTAGAATCAGTGATTTGGGATGAGTCTGGCTCAAATCGGATGAAAAATGACTAGTTTGTGTGGAATTGCAATGAAGATGCTAGAAACACATAAAAAAACATATGTGTGCAGAGTAGAATCAGTGATTTGGGATGAGTCTGGCTCAAATCAGTTAAAAAATGACTAGTTTGTGTGGAATAGCAGTTAAAATACTGGAAATACATAAAAAGAACATATGTTGTGTGTGTCATGACTCTCCTAGTAGAATCAGTGATTTGGGATGAGTCTGGCTCAAATCGGATGAAAAATGACTAGTTTGAGTGGAATAGCAGTGAAAATGCTAAAAATACATAAAAAGAACATATGATGTGTGTGCAGAGTAGAATCAGTGATTTGGGATGAGTCTGGCTCAAATCAGATGAAAGATGACTAGTTTGAGTGGAATAACAGTGAAAGTGCTTTTCCTGCAACTGTTGTGTGTGCCATGACTCTGCTAGTAGAATCAGTGATTTGGGATGAGTCTGGCTCAAATCGGATGAAAAATGACTAGTTTGTGTGGAATAGCAGTGAAAGTGCTTTTCCTGCAACTGTTGTGTGTGCCATGACTCTGTTAGTAGAATCAGTGATTTGGAATGAGTCTGGCTCAAATCGGATGAAAAATGACTAGTTTGAGTGGAATTGCAATGAAGATGCTAGAAACACATAAAAAGAACATATGTTGTGTGTGCAGAGTGGAATCAGTGATTTGGGATGAGTCTGGCTCAAATCGGATGAAAAATGACTAGTTTGTGTGGAATTGCAATGAAGATGCTAGAAACACATAAAAAGAACATATGTTGTGTGTGCAGAGTAGAATCAGTGATTTGGGATGGGTCTGGCTCAAATCAGTTAAAAAATGACTAGTTTGTGTGGAATAGCAGTGAAAATGCTAGAAACACATAAAAAAAAACGTATGTTGTGTGTGCAGAGCAGAATCAGTGATTTGAGACGTGTCTTGCTCAAATTGGATGAAAAATGACTAGTTTGTGTGGAATAGCAGTGAAAATGCTATAAACACATAAAAAGAACATATGTTTTGTGTGCCATGACTCTGCTAGTAGAATCAGTGATTTGGGATGAGTCTGGCTCAAATCGGATGAAAAATGACTAGTTTGAGTGGAATAGCAGTGAAAGTGCTTTTCCTGCAATTGTTGTGTGCCATGACTCTTCTGTCTTCAGACTCGAGCTTTGTTGAAATTTCTTAGGGGGCGCTATTCAGCCAATTTGCATTACTGACTGAATATTGGCATGTAGATGTCATCAGGCCTGGACTGTTATCAAACATGCAAAGTTTGAGGCAGATCCGACCATGTACACTAAAGGTATGGCAATTTCCTCTGTAAGGGCGAAACATAAAAACTCAACGCCACGCCACAGCCACACGCCTCAGCGTTATCTTTTGATAACAAATTTTGATAATCTTTTGATAACTTTTGATCATAAACTAGTCTAGATGATACACACTGATTTTATTTATGGTGAATTCTGTAGGATGAGTTCGATAAAATACAAGGTATGCAAAATGGCCAAAAAAACGTGAACATTGACCATTTTTTCCAAGATGTTCAACGTCCCGTCGGACTTACAGTATGGCTCCAAAGGCTTCTTTGTGCGTCTGGACATGATACATATGTCCTTTGAATTTCATTTTTCTACGTTAATCTGGAAAGCGGGGCTTCAATTTTCAAATTTTCAAGGGGGTGCTGTTGAACCATTTTGCCACGCCCATGCAAATGACCTATACAGGATTTTAACTGGTGTCACTACAGACATATGTGTCAAGTTTCGTGACTGTAGAATCATCCCTTGCCCCTAAAAAACAGTACCCACCTCCCGACTGTCTCTCTAATATTGGAAACCAGTCCGTCTTCCTCTGTGTCCTTCCACGTTTTTCTCCTTTTCTACACCCTCCAGGTTAGGACTAGTATCGGTTCTTAACACTGAATCCCCTAGACTTGACTAGTCCGTAACAACACACACTTGAAATTTCATGTAAATCAAAGGAAGTTTGTCACATAAGGCTTGCTTCCTGTTGCCAGCAGACAGTGCTACACAAGTGCTTCATTCATTCAGAGATACATTGAGTGAAGGTCACCTGACATGCATATGCAGTGTTATGAATATCTGATGTTGCACGAAGGAGTTAAATACCACTTCCTGTGTCCACTATGTGGTGCTAGAGAGCACCCACTAATTATATGTCAATTTGCCATATGTCTTGTGTAGACCACACCTTGTAAATTCCATGTAGATCAGATGTAGTTTGTCACATAGCGCTGACTTCCTGTTGCCAGTAGGTGGCACTATGACTGTGACTCAATATTGACATGTAGATGTGTTAAGATCTGGACTCCAATCAAGTTTGTGAAATTTGGGGCAGCATGGACAAAGTCCATTGGAGTTACAACAATTTCCTGTTCCACAACGAGACATGGAAATTGACCAGCATGCCACACCAGAGGCATTCGACGAAAGCTCATGATTTTGATAAGTTTTCATCGTAAAGGTTTTTACGATGAAGCTAACCAAGTTTGAAGTAGGTCGGTTCAAATTTGTAGGAGGAGTTTGTTAAAATATAACGCCTGCAAATGGCAAAAACAGAGCAAAAATTGCATAGTTTATTCAAAATGGCTGACTTCCTGTTGGATTTAGCATATGGCTCCGAGAGGCTTTTTTGTGCGTCTGGACATGATACATAGGCCCTGTGAATATTGTTTTTCTAAGTTAATCTGGAAGACGGGGCTTCAATTTTGAAATTTTCAAGGGGGAGCTTGAACCATTTTGCCATGCCAATGCCAGTGACTTATACAGAATTTTAACTGGTTTCACTCCAGACATGCGTGTCAAGTTTTGTGACTGTCGAACTATCCCTTGCCCCTCAAAAACAACATTGTATTTCATGGCAAAGAATGAGTTGTGTATGATTGCTGAAAGCTGATTTAGATTGCATTACTGGAAGCTGAATTCTATTGAAAAATCTACCAACAGTAAAATCAGCTACAGGTGGAATTGAACCTACACCCTTATGTGTATAAGTCAGGAATGCTAACAAAACCAGGTCAGATTTTGGTCGTTAGTCTTTCAATTGCATGAAATTGATCAGTTACAGTCTCAATAAGCAGATTGAGAACACCTACTGGCATCTGCAGTTTTTCACCTTCAACTCTGCTGAGTTCTGCCCTAAGCAGGGTTCGAACTCACAATCAATGTACATTTTTCTCAAACTAGAGCTTGGAGCCCACAGATTTCATGAGTGAAAGCAAGACTAATTTACCATGAGAATGAATGATATGTGTAAAAAGTGTTTGAAGGAAGAGAGAATCTGTAATTTTAAGAAACTGGAGTGAGAGGAGACACACATCCTGCAGGCTGTATTGCAGTCAATGAGAACATGACAGGGACTCTGTATCAATTAAGGTTTAGATCTCAAAAACTATAAGTCCTATGTGAAATATACTTACATTTTGAGAGAGAGGAGGCTTGTGGCAACGTACTGAGGCAAACATGTGCTTGAGGAGTTAAAATTGTGAGAGTGAGAGCTGTTTAAAAAATCTTTTCTGGTCTAATAATATCTGTGCTCTCCACTGTGCCTGATCACATGACACACTGGTGAGACCTGACAACGTCTGTAAAACCCGACTTTTGGCTTAAATTGCTGAAAAACTATAAAAGATATCACTAAACAATCTGATAACTTTGAAAATTCAAAGTTTTGTGAACATTTTATAGTTCGAATGGTGACTGTAGAATAAGGGACGTCCGAGCAGTTGAGTGTCAAAGTGACAAAGGCTCCAACTCAGCTGGACATTTCCTCCCATAGACTGCCATTATAAATTTTAATGTTTTGCGGAAAGCAATCACACAATAAAGAGCAAAGATAATGGCTGTGGCTCAGGAGGTAGGCGGGTCATCCACTAATCAGAAGACCAGTGATTCGGTTCCCGGCTCCTTCAGTCTGCATGTCGATGTGTCCATGGGCAAGATACTTAACCCCAAACTGCTCCTGATGGCTGTGCCATCAATGTGTGAATGTGTGTGAATGATTAGATTTCCTCTGATGGGCAGGTTGGGACCTTGCATGGTAGCCCCTGTATCCATTCAGTATATGAATGTGTGTGAATGGGTGAATGTGATTCGTAGTGTAAAAAGCGCTTTGAGTGGTCGGAAGACCAGAAAGGCGCTATACAAGTACAGTCCATTTACCATTTACCATAACAGTGTGCAAGCTGCTTTGCAGCTCTCGCACAATAAAGAATAACATATGTTGTGAATGTTTTCCAGCATTCACACCAATGAAACCTTTGGCAGACAGCACATTAACAAGACCTTGTTACCCTTAAAGCCCCCCTCCAGTCTATTTTGGCATTTTTAAGATGTTTTTTGAGTCATTTCCTTACAATGTTGAATAGCCACACTGTTCGCCAAATATTTTTTGACAAATAACTTAATTTTGCACTCAAAGTTCAAAAATTTAAGTTGTTGCTCATTGGAACAATGACATATGACTATAGTGGAAAGCTGCAGTCATGTCATCTTCATAAAAACCCTTTGTTTTTGTGAGCATCACATACAGTATTCAACACTGTTTCAAACTAAATACTTGCTGCAGACGTGCTGCAACGTATTAATGCTTAAACAATAAATTTATTTCAATAAGTACCAAAATCAGCACAGAAAATAACATATGATAAATAAGGTACTTAAAGCAGTTAAGTCAGCAAATCAGTCTGCAGTTATCTATAAATGAATGTGGGTGATTTTGAGTGTTGTCCACAACTGTTTATACTTTATAAAAAGCTTTTCCTTCAGTTCCTTAAATCCCTGCAGCATCTGAGGGCAGCAGGACTGATATGTTGATAAATCTGCAGACTCTGAGAAGTGCCGTGTCAGACCACAGTGCTGTTACGCACGGCCATTTACTCTGTTTACCTTCATTAAATCACCTGATGTCACCAGGCTGCTACAGTATAACCACACACACCTTTACACACATCAGACTGGTTGGTTATTACTCAATATTCTGCTATTTATTTATGGAGGAAACGTTGGGTTAGTAGGGCTCATCAGCCTCTTTTCCAACCTTATTTTTATCAAAATATCTACGATAAAATCTCACGTTTTATCCTTGAAACACATTGCAATGCAAAAGCTGTTAACAATGTGTAACAATGTGCAACAATTAGTAAACTATGCGACGGTGTACAAGGTGAGATATAGAATTATTGCTGAAATAGTGTTGGTCCGATGCAATCATATAAATGGCTTCAAATCAATTTCTTTATTTTTTTACTTCCATCATTATTTTAGTAACTGAAAACCCACTCCATCTGTCTTTGGCTGCAGATTTGTAGTGATGTGTGTTCATCTTGTGACACTTGGAACCATCCAGACATTTCCTGAGGAAAAGCCTTCCGTTTGCTGAGATGTCATTATCATAATTAACTGTGGCTCAGCTGTTGCAGAGCTATGAGAGCAATGGTGTTTTCATTGGAGTATCGGGCCATATTCACAAAGTATCTGATCTTATCTGATCACGAATGAACTTAATCACTATGTCTATGTGTTGGTTGACAGGTCTGTGTCAGTGAATCTGAATGGAAACAATGAATATACAGGAACACAAAGATAGATTCATTAATATATTTTACAAGCTGTCCCAGATTTCATACATGAAACAAAGTAAAACACAGACGTGTCATGTAGATTGTATCTGGCATCAAACACCATCTGGATGTTGATATTGCACACTGGGTAATCCAGCAGTGGATATGACATCAGCTTTATTTATTAATTGCATTTTGTGATTATTTAATGTACAATTAAACAAATTAGGCTTTTTAGAGCTATTTTTTTCTGTCAAATGGCAGAGATGATCCAAGTTCATCAGCCCTGCAAACTGCATTTTTCCAGAGTCTCATTAGTGAAGAGTTGTGCAAACCGTAATCTCAAGTGTTACTGAATTATTTTAATTTAATGATGAGCTGATTGGATCCTTATTAATTTGACCGCTATCTAAATATGGTTTTAAAAGTTTGGTCACTGTCATCTTAGGCCCCACTGCTGAGGGGTAAAAAGTATTTCTGAAAACAGCTGTGGATATTTCGCTCATTACAAATGGACTGAATTACTTTCCAGTTTAAGATTAAGTGTTTTGGTCTCAAAAGCTCTACACACAACATCCTGCTGAGCTAAACATTCTGATTTTATCAGGAAAGCAACATCTTCATTCCCATCATGCGTCTTTATCAAAGCTCTACAGTTATTAAAAAAATGTGACTCCATAGAATATTACTTTATAACATCAAGTCTTCTCATCCTTCACTGATTGAAAATTGGTTACATCAACACTTTGCAAAGTAAGTTTGTTATTTCTTCTAAATCTCTCCTGGCTGTGTGACCATTTACATACAATCCCTTAGGTCATGTCTATTCTCTGTCTCTCATCACCGTATATAATTCTATATAATTTAATACTTCCATAATGACCCAACTGATTTTGAATGCACTAAACATTTCATAGTTACATAAGAAACAGAAGCTGTTCGCTGGAGGTTACTACAGACAGGTTCACCCCACACTATTCACAACAACAATGTAATCAGAGGATGGACCCCATGTCCTGAAGTCTGTTCTCTGGTCTGCTGTCTACACTGAACATGACTCTATAGCTCAAACAGTGCAAATCAAACACTAATCAAGGGGAGAATACACAAAACACAATATAGTTTACCATTATACAATTAAAGATTATGACATTGAAACAATCAAGACGCACAAAATGATTTGGGCTAGTTAGATTTACAATCTGCATAAAGGCACACTACTGCCAAATACCTATCTCAAATAGTCTCTACTGTGACTTAAAGAATACATCATCATTGATATCATCTTAAAGCTGTGATTTCATAAAACACAAGGTCAACACAGGTGTTGCAATGTTTGGAGGATCCAGTGTCAGTGGTGACAGACAGCTGTGTGTTAGCAGAGACAGTTCAGGCTTCATGTACCAACAAAGGGACAGGAAACAGATCTCTGTGGCTATCAGTTGGTGTAGCTGGTGGGAACTTAGATATGGCTGCAGAATGTGAGCTATCAGTCACACTGTGGGAGGACTCTGCGTGTGTGTGTGTGTTTGTATGCTGAGGGTGGACAGTCTCTCCATCAGTTAAGACTGTTTTTATATGTCTGTGTGCATGCATAAATGTGCGTGTATGTTGGCATGTCCGCTGTGAGCTTGTACTCTGCAGTTAGAGTTCCTCAGCCATCTGCAGCAGAGAGTTGATGGCAGCATCCTTGTTGCCCTGCTGTGCGTCCAGCACAGTGCGGACAACCTCCTTGTCCAGGTTGGGGAACATGTCCTGGAGAGCCTTCAGGTCCTCCTCACTGCACACTGGCCCCTGACCCCCAACAGCTGGCATGGCTGCTGGCACTGCCATGGGCACAATGCCCTGGTTATAGACTGCTGGCACCCCTGGCAATACAGGACACAGACTGCTGATGTAAAAGCCGGCTTTTAAGTAGCAGATACAAGGTTTAGAAATAAAAATTAAAAAACACATCAGTATGTCAGTATTGTGCAGGATTTTTGTAATAAATGTGTAATCTCCAAGTCTATGCTGCAATAAAACCTGATGACATCATCAAATTTGACAATGTTCCTCCAGATCCACAGAACACATAAAACAACTGTTTTCACAGGCTGAGAGGTGAAAATAACAAATACTAAAGAAAGTACTATACCCTGTATAGTAAAAGTACTGGTGTGTGTGTGTGAGTGCCTGTGTCGGACCTGCAATGGGCACATATCCTACTCCTTGCTGATACACAGAGGGCATCAGGACAACAGGCTGAGTCATCATCCCTGCTGGTAAAGACTGGCACAAAGACACAGAAACAGAGACAAGATTAAAGGCTCTGTACATCTATGGTACACTGGCTGATCAGACCTATCCTCAGGACTGTGAGGGTGAATACAGATTGAGGTCTGTTAGGTTTGTTCACCTGTGTTTTTGTTGAGATTGTTTCATGCACAATATCAAAATTTACAATCAAGACAGGGTACAAAATCAGTGTATTGACAACCAGACATTATACTCAGGCAAAACAAACACAAGGCAAAAGAGGAAATGGCTAGGCTAAAATAAATAAACTACTGTGTTTTTTCATGGTTTTAATAGTAAAAGAATTGGCATAGACAGTCTCTCTGATTTGGATCATCACGTACAGGTTCTCTCCTTCATTTGTAGTTCAAATACTTTGATGTGTGTGCTATCTGCTCATCAAGTTGGCAACTCAGACCCTGAGTATGCAGAGTGAGGGTCTCTGGCACAACTTCACCTACTTCCAAGGTGCACGGAGAAGGGAAATAAGTCTAGAAAGATGAGAACTCCCGCAACACTTGTAGTATGAGGAACAATTTTATTAGTTGACCGACGTGTGATGAAGGCCACAAGCCGAAACGCGTCTGTCAACTAATAAAGTTGTTCCTCATACTACAAGTGTTGCAGGAGTTCTCATCTTTCTAAACTCAGACCCTGAGTGGCAGAAAATTCACTTTCATAGATATTTCATTTTGTTTGGTTGTTTGTGTGGTTATCTGTTATGGTTACCAGGACTTTTGAGATGAGTGAGGAGCAGTCCTTCATCTCGACAGCATCTGGCTCCATAGGAACTATCTTCAGTGTTAAAGGCTTTGTCATGTAGCAAACTAAGTTGTTCAGAACCTGAGTACTCCTGGTCTTTTAAGCTAGCTTTTTCTGCCATACTTTTTCAGTTGTCAGAGAATGTGTATTAAAAAGGTAATTCAACTTTCATGGCAGAAAACTAACAGAGGACATACACTTGAATGGAAAAGTAAAAGAAATGTAAATAACAATTGTAACACTATACACTCAAATGCTCATCTATGCATAGTCAACTATGATCTTTTATGACACTTAGGCATCTAGGTTTCGACTTAGGTGCGAGTGACACAACTAGGCAGAGATTAAAGAAAATAACTCAATTTATTACAACACAACAAAAAAACAAGAAAATAAACTTTCAACTCAAATTGTCTCTTACACAAATAGCTGTTGTTTTAGTCTTTTTGTTTATCAGTCTGTAGAAAGAATTCAGTCATCCACAGTTCAAAGTTCTTTTCAGTTCTCCTCAATTCAGGTGTGTGTATGAATTGTTGTTGCTACCCGGGTAGTACGTTGAGATCTCATATGCTTATCTGTCCAGGAGTAAGGTTTTTGTCATTCCAGGTAAGTTGAGAAAGCAGGCCGCATACTCTCTCTGCCCCTGGTATGGATCCTGACTTGCAAAACCGGGCAACCTCTTTGGAAACGACCTCAGACTCAAAAAAAAAAAAAAAAACAACCTGCACACAGCAGGGAAAATATCTCTCATCACTACTGTTCAATAATTTTGTTACTTTAACTAACCATATTTCTCATACTCTCTTTGTATGAATGGCTTAACTCGATTAATTAGTTAGCAACTGTGTTTAACAGCACACAGAAAAAAAACAAATCTTACAGTCCTATGTGAACTGTGCATCCTCAGTGAAAAGTAGCCACAGTAAAAACCAGCTGCTCACTTATGTCATAACCTGCCTACACATGAAAGAAAACAAAATGGTGTTTGCTGTGTCACTAGTCAAAGACCGCTCATGTTTACATCCTCCTTTGTAGCACAACAGAAAATAATCAAAAACCTTTCCTCACTTTTATATAAACATCTCCGATTGGTTTACGGTACTCATAAGGTAAAGAACATAACAACAATTAATGCAGTGATCTAAAACAATACCACAAAATGGTTGTTTACACTGGGCTAACTGCTAGCTTACTATGCTAACTTAGTATGTCAACTCACCAGAGATTCATGGATAAATCCCAAAAAGCAGCACCAACATCAAAATAATCCTTCAGCCTCACAATCAACAAAATGACAAAAAAGAGAAATGAAATCCAAAATGTCTGGAGAAAGGTGCTCATGGAAGCTCATAAGACCTCCCTCTAGATGCTTCTCTCAGCAGTGCTTGTGTGTCGTCTCCATGGATGTATTATAAGAGTTGGATACCGGACTAAAAATGGCGCCCATTCAGTCCTTTAGGAATTGCTCGCCTTGCGCATACGCCAAAAAAAGTTTCTAGCTTCTGGGTCTGCTTCCTTGTTGTGCGGCCCACTGAACGTGCGCAGTAGTGTTTCCCCCGTTGGCCCCGGCCACGAGTTCCCACTCGGCCCATAGACTTTACATTGTGATGACATCACAGATTTTTAAATCGCTTTTCTCGGCTCGAGGAAAGTTTTACAAACATAAAACCTCCATGGATCAAAAGTTCATAATAGAAAGAATCATAATTGACGACGTTTGCAGTTCGAGGCGTCCTGACAACAGTTTTACAGGTGTCTCTTTTACAATGGTGATCTATGGGGAAAATCCTTTTTGGGTCGCAAGGGGATTTTTCGCTGCAATACCGTGAGTGGCCACTGGGAAAAATTGTCTGCAAGGCTGCGCAGCGGCACCCTACCCAGCTCTTATTATACATCCATGGTTGTCTCTTTCTCCATTGTTTTCGCCTCTTGCTCTCTACAGTGCAGTCTGAATCTGGCATAGATAGCACTACACTGCACTATAGCTGACCAGTTGTGGGATCGCCAGAAATAACTCCACCGGTAATTTTATGTGGATTACACAATGCTGGGTGGTTAATGTATAGGCTATAAGCTGAAAGTTTTCAAGTTATAAAAAATTTTGAAGAGCCCGTCTGCTCATGCCATCATCTTTATACTCCCCCTTTGATGCACCTGTTGAAGTAGGACAAAATTCATCCTCATCCATTAGTGACATAATTTCCAGCATAGTTCCACTCAACTTCAACCTGATCAGGGGTGTAATCAGCCATAATTATAAAGAAAAGTGACACACACATGTGGGTGTGTTTTACCATATTGCATCTTAAAAGGTCCAACTTAAAAATCACATTTAATTATCCCCCTTTGCAGTCAAGAATAATGTCAACATGTTTCTATATTATTATTAGTAGTTTTATATTATTAAAATGGAAAAAGATCTTTGGGTCAGAAATACTCCTTTTTGTTTAAGCTGAGTGGGGGCATGTGTCTTTGTCTGTTTGATTGACAGCAGCTGCCAGAGTACTGGTGTTACACTGTGCAGAACAGAGACAAAGTACACAAACTGCTACAGCTATAAGTCTACAAGTCATAGACAGACAGTGTGTCCCTAACAGGGATTTTCAAGAACAACCAAACCAGCATCTAACGTATGTTTACATGCTGTTTAATGTGCAGCTATCTGGCTTGATAACTGACATTAGCGGTGCACTATTCCCTGGTGAAGGTTTGTTTGATGGCTCATTCAATAAGCATCTCTGGGCAAAGACATCCTCCAGAGCAGGCAGCTCAGACCTCGTAATGTGTTATGCTGTTTTCATTACCCTTTGTAGAGCTTTGTGGCTGAGGTCGGTGCAGTTGCCATACCAGGTAGAGACGCACTTTCTCAGTGACTATCTCAGAGGCCCTATTTACACCTAGCATAAACATGCGTCTTGGGTGATGCGATCACATGTGGACAGCTCTAAGTACATCTGTTCACACCTGACACTTACATGCATCTCCACATGCGTCTTGAGTGACGACTTGGGATCGGATCTCCCGAAATGCTGACAAGATCTAATGGTAATTAAAGCTGCAAGCAGCGATGATCGGGCCCTCGCGTCCTTGCGTATGTCGGGGCTCGGCGCTGGTGAAGGGCTTCTGTCACGGGCATGTAGATGTCCCCAGACCTGGGCTGTTTTCAGACAGTGCAAGGGGAGATTAACGTCACTTCCTCAATCACTTATTCTGCCTGCTGCTGGATCTGCTGCATTGAAATGTCGTAGGGGGCGCTATGGAGCCAGTTTTCATCACTGACTGAATATTGGTATTTAGACGTGTTCAGGCTGGGAGTCTTATCAAACATGTAAAGTTTGGTGTAGACTCGAGCATTTACACTAAACTTATAGCAATTTCGCCTGTCATGGCGAAACATCAAAACTCAACGCCACGCCACGGCCACACGCTTCAATGATAACTAAATCTTTTGATAACTTTTGATCACACACTACTGTAGATGACACACACTGATTTTGAAGTCGTTACGATGAATTCTGTAGGAGGAGTTCGTTAAAATACAAGGTATGCGAAATGGCCAAAAAAACGCGAAAAATTACCACTTTTATCAAGATGGCCGACTTCCTGTAGGACTTACAATATGGCTCCAAGAGGCTTTTCTGTGCGTCTTGACATGATACATATATCTCCCGAATTTCATTTTCCTACGTTAATCTGGAAGGCGAGGCTACAATTTTGAAATTTTCAAGGGGGCGCTGTTGAGCCATATTGTCACGTCTATGCAAATGACCTATCCAGGATTTTAACTGGTGTCGCTCCAGACATGTGTGCCAAGTTTCGTGACTGTAACCATCCCTAGTCCCTAGTCAAAGCCAAAGGAGTGTCTTTAGGCTACCGTAATTACTGTAGTAGCAGGGCAACTAAACTGCCCAATTTTGTTAACTTGCTCAGATTGTTGATCGTTGATTTAGTCATTTTCCTTGATTTTTGTACATTGGTAAGTAGGCCACGTAGTTAAATGGTTGCTTAATTTGTCTGTTTTAATTGTGTTTATCATTGATATACAATGGGGAGTCTGAGCAGGGTGTTTTATTTTGAAAATTGACCGGATGCTCCATGTTACTGTCTGACTGGCCTGAGGAAACCAGAGGGTTCATTATAATTAAAACTTTGGAATATATTTCATTAACATATAAAATAGAATAACATAACGAGGCTGTACAGTGTGACAATTTTGATCGCATATGCTATAAAAAATAATTCTGTGTAAAGAGAAATATGTATCCAATCATACGTGTAACTTTTATTAAATTACTCTTTTTACTCGCAAAACTTTTAATGCACTTAGGGTGACTAGTGTTTCCCCTATGTTGGCAGGGGGGTGGGGGGTACGCTGAGTAAAAGTCGGGAGACTAAGCAGCCAGACATTTCTCTGTTTCAGGTTAGGCTAACCCATTGTTCCTTACTGTGGAGCTAACCCCCTTCACTTTTCCAGCAGTTGGGGAAACAATAGACGTGACTTTTCTTGGTCTTGACAAGCTGCAGCATTTAACTTACACACTGTAGTCTGTACTGTGCATTTACTATCAGACTGACCACTTATTGACAACCTTTTCCTCTGCTCCGCTCACAACCACATCACTTTTCTGCCGCTCACTCTCTCACTCAGCTACTCACTCACCCACTATGCACACATATTACGCACTGCCGTATTCCTTAAAAAGGAGCTACACTCCCAAGAGTTTCCCAGGCAACAACACAGAGGTTAACTCACGTTTTGGAACAGCGCTGCACAGAGACTTCCAAACGCTATTGATTTCTAAATGAATGGATAATTGGCGTTATTTTTGGCATTAAAAAAAATACTTTTTTGGCCTGGCCGGGGTTCTCATTGCCTGATGAGTGAAAAGCACTGATAACACATAAAATGATAGATATGATACTTTTATAAATCATTATATAATGCTTCATAATGTATTATGATCATTGTTAGAAAGCATTATGAATACTTATAAGCAGATTATAATTCATAAGTATATTTATTATGCATTATAGACATGGGCATCATAGAAACTGTTACTATGTTTACTAGTCATTGTAAGGGTTTAATTCTGTGTGTGCAGATTTAATTCTTGTAATTCTAATTTGATGGAAACTGAGGAAATTCAGATTGTGTGAAAACTGCTCTGTACACTCGTTTTTGGGCTGTTTTGTGTTTTTTTGGAGGGACGATTCTATCTGTGAGTGGAGCTGCTTCGTCTGCCATCCAGATCGTCATCGCTGCTCGTAGATACCTTCATCTTGGCGGGATGCTGACATGTGGATGTTGCGCCATTCCAAGGGGGCAATAGGAACCAAATCAAAGGGAACTGAACTAAGGAGCATTCTATTTTATTTTAATTTTTCCTGAGATCTCAGATTATTTTGTTCTTCTTAGGCCCAAAACAGACTTAAAAACTGATCACAACTGATGTCATAAAGAAACTCAAAGTTGACAAACAAAGTTAAAGGAACATTTGAAGTGAAGGAACCCAAGACCAAATAAGACTAACAACCTTAAGGTAACTTAAGGGAAAACAAAGACCGTCAAGAACCGATAACTGATAATAAGTGCATTTTGATCCAACAGAGGATACATTTAATTTGTGTATCAAGCACTGAGAGTTGAATACTTCTTTCTAATTTACTGCAGTTTTGGTTGTACATTCATTTGTTTTTAATTTTATTTTTTGTGGTATAATTGAGTTAAAGATTTGCATCAAACAAAGAAATGTTTTTTCTAAAGAGATGCTTTGCATGTATAAAAAGAAGCCATCAGGAAAATGAAAAAGGACAGAATGCCTTTATAAATATATTTTCTATTATTTTTCCTAAGTCAGCGGTCATGTGTTTTGTGTGGCTTGGAGGTCTTTTCTCCTTGTAGAGGTATTATATTTTTCTCTTTTGAATTAGCCTGTTATTTCTATACTATTTTTGAATTTCATGTCGAATTTTGGTTTAGCTTCAGTTTAATTTTCAGTAGTTTGTTTTTATTAGTTTTGTTTTTATCCCAGATTGTTGGAGTGCTTATCAAAGACTGACAAGATGGTTCCATCCATTATCATGTCAACTATAGGCAACACTTTGTGTCAGACAGGGTCTCATACACAACATATCGAGAGAGCCTGGTATTCTTATAAAGAGAACATCTACCACTTCAGGGGGAAGTGATCGGCCACAGCTCTTAAGATGAACCTCAGATTCACTGAGTGGAACCACCGGTTGGTCAAGTGGAGTGGTTAGATGCCTTTTTAAAGACATCAGAGTGTTTTTTAATGTGTAAAAGTAGCACAACACAAATGCTATGTTTTCATGTCAGAAACCTTGTGTAAATTTAATTTCGTTGTTAATGTGTTGTCTCAAAATATAAAAGTGATATTTGTTGAGTGGTGTGAAGACATTATTATCAGGCCTCAATAAGGAAGCAAGGACTTTTAAAATGGGCAATTTGTAACTTGATTCTTGATTATGAAGTTGTATTTGGCAGTAACTAGCAATTTATGGTGGCTACAATTTTTAAAAACAGACATATAGGAAATTTGTTACAAGGTTGGACTGAACTGCTGAAATTATACAGAAATTGGTGAGAATGTAAATGGTTAAAAATCATACTTCAATTTACTGGCCTGCAGAAGTTAGGCAGAAACTACTTGGAAATTAAGCTGCAACAACTCTCTTATTTACCATGAAATTTGAGGTAAATGCTGGGGTAACTTTGGGGTAATTTCAACAAAATTTCAAACCACTTACTTGCTTATTATATCTACTTACCATGAAAGCTGAGACAAATTTTGATTAAATTTCGGAGTAATTTCAAAGAAGTTACTTGCTAATTATCACCCAATTACCATGAAATTTGAGGACCCGTAAAATGAAGTGTTACCGAGAGACTTTGCACCGTTTGGTGCCCGGGCCCTAATAATAATAATAATAATGATAATGATAATAATGATAATAATGATAATAATGATAATAATGATAATAATAATAATAATAATAATTCCTTGAATCCTAACAGTGCCTTTGCACTGTCAGTGCTCGGGCCCTTATAATAATGATCCCCTTCAAAAACATATAGGTTAGAATAGGTTCCTTGCACTTTCAATGCTAGGGACCATTGGACCCCTGGCATGGAGCTCCTATTGGGTCAAGTGATGTGTCATTTGAAAGGTCAGAATGCAGCCACTATTTTGATACCAAAATGTGGCTAATGTTAACATGCTTATGCAAGTTATGACGGAGAATATGTAGGAGGATTAGGATATCTGCCAGCAAATTTGAAATGATGCAACAGCCATTCATAGATATTAATCAATATAATGTGTTTTGCACTAAATATTTTACTGGATTGAATCGACGGGACCTTTGCCAATGTAACAAGACCGTTTTTGTCGGAGTTTTGCATGCAGAGAGAGAATGGCTGCACCAGGGATGGGCTTCTGAGTACCTCTCAAACTTGGACCTAAAAAGTGGGACAGTTTGCAAAATATCCTTCAAATGATCCTCTCTAAAGAAGAGGTAACAGCATTAATCAGCAAGACCAGAAGAGGAAATATCATCATTGGATATATTTTTTTAAAATCAAAACAACTAGATAGCTGTCAACTGCTAACTGCTACATGCCACTGTTACCAACCTTCAAAAGGAGAAACTACACTGAGGAAGCTAACAGAAGAATTATTTTGTGAAGATAAGAGAAGAAATGAAGGGGCCTTGTTGGTGGTATTCCCTCTCTCTCTCCCCATGAACTGGTGTGATGGTGGCGCAACAACGTTCGCAGCGGCCTCTCCTATTTCCAATGTGTCCATGTCAACGTCTACATCTGTGTCATCGTGTGGGGTGCAAGGGAAATATATCTATGATCATCAGTTTCTTTTGGACATTAGTAACCAAGACTTTTGCCATGAGCAATACTGGCTGGGAGCTAAATCAACTGAGCATGCTTGGTTTGCTATGCCCAGTGGGCCCAAAGGAGACCTTGCCCTTGCACTGGAGAGGATACATGGAAAGCAGTGCGACAGGACGCTGAAGCTGGGCAAGCACGAGGGAGTGCAAGCTAGGCTAACTGTTAACTCATACAAACCAGCAGTTCCAACAATCACGCTGCCTAATATTCTCTGGACAGCAAAATTGATTATGTCACTCCCCCATCAGTGCTGGTCACTCATTGACATGCAAGAGCTGTCTACCTCGAACTGAGACATGTGCTTTTTTCATAATTCGAGTGTAAGAGGTAAAACACACAAAAGTTAAAAGTTAACAAAGTTAAAGATGATTTGACTGATAGCATTTTTTTTCTCCAAATTTTCTATAGATATTTTGATAATATCGTTATTATGAATTCTTTTGGCCACGATAATCATGTTGTGAAAATCTGATATTGTGATAGCCCTAATGTGCATACAATGTGACAATGCTACCAGAGAACCTAGTCTCACTCACTCTCACAGAGAAGGATAAACATGTTTCAATCTGTTTGATGGGGTTTATGTACATGCACTCACAGCAAAAGACATCACCAGGTTGATCATGCCCTCCTTGTCGTCACCCTGCCTGCCACTAAGGCTGAACCACTCATCCACCACACTGCCCTCCCTCAGGCCTTCAGGGATGGTGACATGAGTCCATGCTATCCTGTCGTCCATGGAGAACGCTCTCTGGATGGCACATCAGCAAAAACACATAGAAACAGACAAGTTTGTCCAATCATTAAATAAGTATATGCAATAATGAAGAAAACAAAACAGATCTGACAATGCGGTGTTGCTCTGTCATTTGATGCATTTTAGAGTTTAACACCTGTCTTGAAGGATATGGTTGGCAACTTCCTATATTTCTCTCATCGTATTGCATTTTTATGACTTAAAACATGTCTGAAGAGGATCTTTAACCATGTATGGTGTTATGAAAGCTAATTAAATATTGGGCAAATATACATATGTATAGGCCATCACTACTGCCTCAATTCTTTTTTTTCCAAGCAACATAATTTTTGATTATCTGATAGACAAACTGAGGCCATGAATAAGTTCCACAGTCCCTTACATTAAAGGAAAAACTGTGGTTTACAACATGGGGATTATTCAGGCCTAAAACTGCATGTCTTTATTATTTATATTGGGAATAGATGGTGAGAAGAGACACTTTCAAGTTCCATTTACCGTTATACAGCTGGGTCAATCCGATGATAACTTGAATGTATAGGTTATTTAGATTATTTTTGTAATGAATTACTTCATCAAAAGTCCAAGTTAGTGAAGTTACTCTTATGTAAAAGACTTTCACTTTCTTCAGCAATTAGCCAAATGGTAAATTTCTGACTCTAACAGAGCAAACGTCCCCACATACATACATATTTAGCAGTTCAGATGATCCACAGCTCTATGGTCACTGTGACCTCCTTCACCTCCTCACCTCATCAAAGATCTCCAGGTAGAAGGAGTCCACCCCAGGAGGTACGGTGCACTGGATCACCTTGTTCCAGCGCGGGTTCTTGGCTCCATTGTGAGCGGTTGGTGTCTCATAGACTGCATAGCCCAGTCGGATCCTACAGTACGGATCCATCCGGGTCATACCATAGTTTTTAGCCAGCTTGGCCTGTGCAGCAAAACCAACAGGGCAGCTTCAGTTAGGTGATACACTAAAGTTGGATACATCATGGCCCCTGTCTTGAGGGCCAACTGAACAATGTGGATGGTGATATACAGTTATGATCATTTAAAATATGGAACGATCAGTCTACGCATTATTATGCTATGCTACATCATTTCAGTTCTGAAGGAATACATTTACATGCACACAATAAAAGCAGGTTAATGGGACAACAATGTTTCCCCTTGCATGGAGAAAAACTTGGTTGAGAGTCAACAGCCACACATTTCTCTGTTTCTCTGTTTACTGTCATCAGGTTAGGCTAACCCATTGTTGCTAACATCCTTCACTTTTCCAGCAGTTGGAGAAACAATAAACGTGACTTTTCTTGGTCTTGAGAAGTTTCAGCATTTATTAACTGACACAGTGTAGCATATACTGTGCATTTACTGCCAGATAAGTTACTGCTAACCTTTTCCTCTGCTCTGCTCTTATTCACCATCACTTTTCTCCCATTCACACACGCTCAACCACTAACTCGCTATGCGCACACGTTACGCACTGCTCAATTCCTTAAAAAGGAGCTATGCCACCAAAGGTTTCCCAGGCAATGACAGAGGTTGACTCACATTTCAGAAAAACGCTGCACAGAGGCTCCCCCAAACACTAAAGATTTCTGAATGGATGGAAATTTGGTGTCATTTTATATTTCTTTGGCCTGTCAGGGGTCCTCGTTTGCCTGGCTCCCCGCCAGGCCTGTACAATTGTAGGGGAAACACTGCACTGATTAGTGTCCCCTTCCTTAAACATGGCTTATACCATGGCCACTGAGACTTCTCCATTCTAATTGGAAGGTGGGGATTAACTTTTAGTAACCTGACAGTATAACTGGACACTTATGACATGGGTGTGTCTTTGCAGTTAAATCAATGTGCCAGTATTAATCTGTAAGGAGGGACAGCAACAGTGGGATGTAGCTAAGGATCATAGAGCTAGCATTACTTGTGAAATACATGGGTGAATCTGGATGTCCAAATCAACTGACTGCAGGAAGAGGAAAGAGAGGACTTTTGAATGTTAGCATTAGCTGCAATGAAGGTGCAGCCTGCGGGTCTGAGGGACAGCTGCACGGGAAGGGAGAGTGCATGCAAAAAAAAATGTACAGAAAATAAAGAGTTAAGTGAGTAAGAGCTGGTAGGTTAAGAGACATAGAAATCTAATGTATCTATTTGTATGTTTGTGACAGACAGCAAGAGGGAGAGAGAGGCAGCCTACGAGGGACAGCACTACATAACAGTAACTCCACTAGAAATACAGTTTTAATAATATCATGTAACAGGATCCAGCGTCGTTGTCTATATATATTATATATTTGGGCATTTTGCAGTCAGTAAAATGTCTCCTCCTCTCCCCATTTCAAAACTTTATATAGGATCAGGATTTATATCTCAGAGCCCAGCCTGCCTGTTTAGCTAGATGTTGTCTAGCAATGCAAACAATAGGAATTCCAATATTAAAGTGCAAGTTTTTAATTTGATTAGATGGCATTTTGTTAGTAAGTGGCTTATGCCCTTCAAATTTGTATGTTCCATGAATGTTATGGATAACACAGGGACTTGGAACCACCCGACATGGGGGAAGGTTTGCTTCCATTTGCCTTCGTGGAATGTACAACTAGTTGGGTTATTAGCCCTTACTTAACTCATCCAGTTTAAGTTTGATGTTAGCCAGTTACAATAATCCTGTTCATTCTAATCAAGCTAACACAGCTGGATACTGTTGTTTATTGTTTTTATTGGTTAGCTTGAATAACAGTGTGCTCCTACATTCAGGGTTTTCGCCGGTGTACTGCAAGCCCGGCATCTCACTGGGCCTAAGCTGACCCCCGAAAACACCAGTCCTCCCATTCATTTGAATGGGGGTAGTGTGGCTTGGCTGCGACCACTTTGGCCGCTGCGGCGCTGCACCGGACTGCGGCTGGAAAGTTGAGCCAGAGTCAACTTTTGGAGAAACGCAACCTGACGTCGCTGCGGTGGCCAATCATAGCTGGAGAGCAGACTGATCAGAGCAGTAAACTCTGCCATGAGGGCATGAAAAGACGTTACTAGGACGAGGGGAGGACATTTCTCTTTGATAACATTAAAAGTAAAGTTAGACTTTGATGTCGGCTTCCCGACTCATTTTTAAAAAGACTAGAGAAAAGAGAGAGAGAGCTGAGAGCACCGGCGAGGGAGAGAGCGAGCAGCTATGATCGAGCGAGCTAGAGGGCGAATGAAGAGAGGGAGCGCTGGTAGTGAGAAAGCTGATGAATCAGATCAACAAAACGTAATTTTCTGATTGTTTCACAGCATTTACTCTCTAGAGCACAGGTAAAACACACCCACACCCCCACACACCTCCGCTCGACCCTGCAGCTAAACGCTGCACCGCCTGATTTGATCTGAATACGGCCTAAGACAGCAACATCAGTAGCAGGTAGTGTGACAGTGATGACAGTGTATTCTGTGGATTATCTAGAGCAGTGTTTTTCAACCTTTTTTGAGCCAAGGTACATTTTTTCCATTGAAAAAAATCACAAGGCACACCAACAGCCAAAAATGTTAAAAAAGCTATATGGGTCCCTAACCCAGCCAAGGCATTCAGTGAAGGCTCAAGAGAAATAAAATGACATCTTCTCCTCAAGAGTTTTCAAATTTTTAACTATTATCTCACACAATGCAGCAGTGTTAACAACTTGCCATTTCTTGGTGAGTGGGAACATTTCAAGGTTGCCACTTTCCACATGTTGTTGCCAGAGGTGCACTTTTGAACGGAATCCATTTATTTTATCTGTACTTGTAAGCAGGTTTTCATTTCGGCCTTGCATTTCTGTGTTCAGTTTCAGCCAGCCTTGCACACCACTCATCACTTGCAAGCAGGTTTGCGTAATCGGACCTCTCATTTGTCAGAAACACTTTAAGTTCCTACCGCAGCCCATACACACTGGCCAGCACCTTGCCGCGCGTCAACCATCGGACCTCCGTATGAAACAGCAAGGCTTTATGCTCCGCTCCCATTTCCTCACACAAAGATGCAAATATGCGACTTTTCACAGGTTGTGGCTTTACAAAGTTTACTATGCGCACAACATCATCCGACACAGGAACTAGGTCTGCTGGTAAAGTCTTGGCTACGGGGGCCTCACGGTGTAAAAAACAGTGCGTAACAATCACATCTGGGTTTCTTTCCTTCACTCTGCTTACAAAGCCTTTGGTGCGCCCGACCATGGCTGCAGCTCCATCAGTGCAGACACTCGTGCAGTTTTCCCACTTAAGTCCTCCTTTTTCGAGATATTCTGATGTGACCCGAAAAATTTCCTCTCCTGTTGTTTTTTCTGGAAATGCCTTGCAACATAGGAAGTTTTCTCTGATTACATCTCCATCCACAAAACGCACATTGGCCAAGAGTTGAGCATGTCCACTAATGTCAGTAGACTCATTAAGTTGCAACACAAATTTCTTACTGATACGGATTTTTTCCAAAACCACACTTTCGATGTCTGCAGTCATGTCATCAATACGTCTGGAAATTGCGTTATCTGAGAGAGGGACTTTGGCTATTTCTTTAGCCGCTTCAGGTCCGAGCATCTCATTTACAATGGCTTTCCAGGCGGGAAGTATTAATGTCTCTGCCACAGTTTGAGACTTTTTTGATTTAGCTACAAGTTCAGCAACGTGGTAGCTAGCTTAAAGGGCTCTCTCATTTTCCTTTGTGGTTTTTCTCATGAAAGTTGCCTGTTTCTCCGTGTGTTTCTACGCAGGCGAACAAAATAGCCCACATTCTTGTTTTGAAGCGAAGGGTGTTTCGTTTAGAGATGGCGTTTACGCTTACTTGGGACCATAGCACTGTTAGATAGCTTTTCACCACCAAGCACAACGGAGTCGGTGGCGTTGCATCCCCGGTGAAAGTAAATCCAAATGAAAGATAGTTTTCGCTGTACTGCCTCACGCCAGGGACTTTGCTCGAGCTCACCGTCTTTGCTTTCTTTTGACCTCCACTCATACTAGGGCCTTCATCTGGGTCCGAATTTTGTCCAGGGTCCAGTTCGGAGTTTGCATTTTTCCTTTTCAAAAACTTCTCCATCACTGTCACCGTATAGTCTCGCTAGACACAATGCCACTGTCACCGCCACCTGTCCATCCATGCATCACTAATTCTCTTGTCTCAAAGTACAAGGCAATGAGCTACCTGCTGCCACCTACTGACGTGATTACTCTGCCAGTCACTAGACAGCACAGACACTAGACAATGGCACATTATTTGCAGATAATAATTAATTCGTTTTCA